>NC_044038.1:104394587-104694587 GCF_901765095.1 Microcaecilia unicolor
TGGGGGAGGAGGAGAGGTTGGTTTAGGGGGAAAGATAAGAAGCTCAGTCTTGGTCATGTTTAGTTTCAGATGGCGCTGAGACATCCAGGCAGCAATGTCAGACAGGCAGGCTGATACTTTGGCCTGGATTTCGGCTGAGATTTCTGGTGTGGAGAGGTAGATCTGGGAGTCATCAGCGTAAAGATGATACTGAAAACCATGGGATGAGATCAGAGTACCAAGGGAAGAAGTATAGATGGAGAAGTGAAGAGGTCTCTCCCAGGACAGATCCCTGAGGTACACCAACTGACAGTGGGATAGAAGTAGAAGAGGATCCACTAGAGTATACACTAAAGGTACGCTGGGAGAGATAAGAAGAAAACCAGGAAAGAACAGAGCACTATAACGACATTGTCTTGTTACATTTAGCCCGATTTTTAAAAAAGGTTCCAGGGGAGGACTTCCGGTGATGGAGTGAGAGGAGAAGACGTGTTTTCTGTCTCTCTGAGAACCCTCCCCCAGCAACGCTAAAATAGCACTAAAAATAAACGAACTAACAGCGTTTTGCGATCATAGGAGCAGTCCTATATGGACCAATACCTAATTCGAACAGCAACAACAATGCCTGGGAAAACAGTAAAGAAAGAAGCCGAACGACAGCGCGGACCGAGTGAGCCTAAAATGGCGGAAAGCCCTACGCAGATGAACTCGTCTCCGGTGTTTACCCCGTCGCAACTAGCACAATTGACGGAGGCCGTCAAAACAGCTATGGCGCCCCAGTATGCCCAGATATCCGAACAACTAGCAGCGGTAGAAACATTACTGGCAGATACAACAAGGAGGACCGGGGACCTGGAAGGCCGCATAGTAGTAGCCGAGGAGGCAGAACATGCTTTGCGGGAGCGAGTCCGTGAATTGGAAAAATTAACGGCAACCCAGGCTCAACAACTAGACGATCTAGAAAACAGATCACGGAGATCGAATTTGCGGATAGTGGAAATTCCTGAGACAGTGCCTGACCAACTACTTCAAACACAATTAGAACGCTGGCTAAAAGAGGAATTTGCGCTGTCGGACAGCGCGGGGCCTCTCTGCCTGGAGCGCGCTCATCAATTAGGCCGAAAGGAACTGGAAATGGCAGAGCAAGAGTAGTTATTACAAAGATCCACAACTTTGTGCACAAAACTGAGATACTAAGAGGTGCACGCCAGAAATGGGACACATTGACATTTGATGGAGCAAAAATAAAAATCTTTCAGGACTATTCGATAGTACTGCAGGAACGCAGGCAAGCCTTTGGACCAATATGCACAAAATTAGCAACATTGAATAGAAGATTCATGCTCGCTTATCCGGCACAATTGAGAGTACTGCAAAATGGAAACTGGAAAATATTTCAGACACCGCAAGAAGCACAAGATGGGCTCCAAGATCAACTGAACTCTGAGGACACTAACACATGAATCCAGTACAAGATATCTGAGGTATAGCTTTGAATACCCTGACATAGGGAGTACAACTATAACTTAAGAGGACTTGTTGGCTTTTACACTATATTGAGTTAGAGGGGGAAGGCAATTAGACCTGCACAAGACCGAACACAAGAAATTGGATAATATAGAGAATAAGCGGGCTGGGGGAGGGGAACCATCATTATAAGTCTTACACCATAAGGTGGATGGGGTGGACCAAGGATTTTGGGAAGGAGAAATGGGGGGGGGCGGGACGGAAAGAGGGAGGGAGGGAAGAGGGGAGAAAATCGGAAGAGAGCAGGACACAGGAGATTAAAGAGGGAAGGGGAACTATCACAGAAACAACTAACACAATTGAAATTACAACCACAAGAAGGGAAGATATGTAGTAAGAGGAGAAGGGGAATAACTTCGGGGAGGGAGGGTAGGAATAATACACCCCTACATGCGTTGAGTAGAACAAAAATCAAGGAACCCACAGATAAGAGCAGATCAATAGAGAGGAAGGCGAGGCTGGGCGCCCAAATCTCAAACATACTAAAGAAAAACTGGATTTTAATATGGCTAATGCTAGGCTGGGATGGCTAAGATGATCCGGTTCATATCTTGGAACGTTGGAGGCATAGCAACTCCTGTGAAAAGGTCGAAAATACTACAGGCATTGCAGAGACATAGAGCAGATGTGGCTTGCCTACAGGAAACTAGACTTTCGGAAGACGAACACTGTAAATTGAAAAGAGCTTGGGTGGGGGAAGTATTTTTTGCTCCTGCGGCAGGCAGGTCAAAGGGAGTAGCAATATTAATAAGGAAGGGAATAGCAGCTAAGGCAAAATTGCTCCAGGCAGACCCCCAGGGACGATACGTCCTAATACATCTTTGGCTTCAAAATAAAGAGTTCTTGGTCATATCCTTATATGGGCCCAATGATTTCTCGCCAAATTTCTTCCAAACCCTAATAAAACAGTGTGCCCCGTATGCGTCTTTGAAATTGCTGATATGTGGAGACTTTAACTTAGTAATGGACCCAATGATGGACACCACTAATCCAAGAGAAGCACCACAAGGGGGGAGTAGAAAGCGGGCACTCTCGACATTCATACGCACGTTAGGCTTGGTAGACACTTGGAGGGCATTACATCCAGAGACAAAAGATTATACACATTTATCTAGGGCACATGGTACCAGCTCTAGAATAGACTATATACTCCTGGACAGTTCGGCGTTCTCCTGGGTACGAGATACTGGAATAGGCCCTATATCAGATCATGCAATGGTGTGGATGGAGATAGAGGCCTCAGAGTATTATAGGCATGGAGGGGGTTGGAGATACCCGATGTACTTACATGGAGACAAAGAATTCACTCGTTACCTTAATGCTAAATGGAAGGATTATGAACGGTTTAATAACCAGCACATGAATAATCCAAAACTATACTGGATGGCCTCCAAGGCAGTAGTGCGGGGGGATATAATTGCCTTTGTACAAAGCCGTAAGAAAAAGCAAGCAAGGGCAATTTTACATTTAGAAACCCAACTTAAGAAAGCCAAACAAGTTCATATAAAAAACCCAACAGCAATAAATAAGGAACAATACTTAACGGCCCAAATCACCCTTAATACCTTAATTCACAAGCAGACCATAAGATCCTTAACATATTATAAATGTAGACTACAACGCTTTGGTAACAAAGCAGGCACTATATTAGCAAGGCTGCTGAAAACAGAGACCCCAGGACGGGTAATCACTGCAATGCAAGACCACAAGGGGGCGATAAAAAATAAGAGTGAAGATATAGGGAAGATATTTCATAATTATTTTAGTTCTCTATATGGGGGCTTGCCGAGAAAGGACATAGGGGACTTGGAGGAATATTTAGATCGAATGGGCTTCCCTAAACTCCAGCCACAACAAATAGACATGTTAAATAGTCCTATAACAGGGACTGAATTGCAAAACACGATCAAAGCGTTAGCCATGAACTCGGCACCTGGGCCTGACGGCTTTATGGGAGAATATTATAAGATACTATCGAAAGAAGGTTTGGAAGCCCTGGGGAAATACTTGGAACAGGTAGTAGAAGACAAAGAATTCCCCCTGTATGCTAACGATGCACTAATCACTTTGATACCTAAGCCAGGTAAGGAGAGCACACAACCAGGTTCCTATAGGCCAATCTCTCTGATAAACTTAGATGTAAAGATACTGGCTCGCATTCTTGCCACCAGATTAGGACAACTCCTTCCTGACTTAATAGGGGAAGAACAAGTAGGTTTTGTGAGGAACCGGCAAGCAGGGAACAATGTTAGACGACTGCTCTTGGCAATGGCAAAGAGCCAGCAAGACCAGGAACCAGCTTTGATTCTTAGTCTGGATGCTGAAAAGGCATTTGATAAGGTAGACTGGGGATACTTGTTTGGTCTGTTAAACCATATGGGTATTCAAGGATGGTATGGAGATGCATTGGGGGCACTGTATAACAAACCTCGAGCAGCAGTTTTGGTAAATGGAATAAAGGGAACTTCTTTTGAGATCAAACAGGGAACTAGGCAGGGATGCCCGCTCTCGCCCCTTCTGTTTATCCTGGCCATGGAACCACTGCTACAAGCTCTTAAAGCAGATGGAGGGGTGAAGGGGGTGCCCTTGGCGGGAGGCATAGTCAAAGCCCTCGCCTTTGCTGATGATTTATTAGTAATAACCCAACAACCAGAAAGGGCAATACCTAGAATACTGGAGATAGTAAAGGAGTATGGGGACCTGTCGGGGTACATATTGAACATTCAAAAATCTAGGGCTTTGGAGGTACTGCAGGGGGATGCTCTCAGACAGACACTAGCATTACCCATGGAATGGGAGACAGAGACAATAAAATATCTGGGAGTATTAATACCTCGAGAACTTACTCAGCTATACGATCGAAACATGAGAAAACTGATGAATACAACAAAGTTAACTTTACAAATGTGGCAAGGATTCCCATTATCGCTTCTGGGTCGGATAGCCCTTTATAATATGGTAACAGTGCCCAGATGGCTCTACGTATTTCAGACTTTGCCTTTGTACCTGACCAAGGCTGACGAAAAACAACTAAACAAGTTATTACAGACCTTTTTGTGGGCGCAGAAAAAACCAAGAATAGCACTATCCACACTTCATCTATCAAGAGAATTCGGAGGCCTGGGACTATTGAACCTTCGGGAAATGACAATTGCAAGTGGCATGAGGCACTTAAATGACTGGCTAAGACGCACACAATATTTTACTCCCTCTCACCTCGAGCTGCAAGAAATAGGCCAGAGACATATCAGCTACCTGATACATAAAAAAAAAAAAATAAAGCAGAAATGAGCTTGTTAAGGGCAGCACAAATTTTGCACACAGCTCAAGCGGTGTGGAGTTGGCTCTGTAGACACCATAAATTTGGAGCCGCCAAAACCCCATACCTTCCAATTTGGGGTAACCCAGAATTCCCACCTGGACAACAACATGCGGCCTTTGTACGTTGGAAGGAAAAAGGATTGGAATACATGTACCAGGCACTAGACAAGGATGGGAAGATTAAATCATGGGAACAACTTAAAAACCAGTTTCTGCTTGACTCATCAGATTGGTTTCATTATTTGCAGCTGCAACATTACAGCCGTAGTCTCCCACAGGAAACAATGACAGAAGATGTACAGGAGGAGCTGGGATCGGCCCTCTCATTGGGAGCACAACAAAAAGTACCATTGAAATTTTACCATAGACATTTAAAGGAAATGGCAAAAGAACCAGATTTCGTGACACTATCGAAACTGTGGAGTGCGGAGTTGGGAGTGGATATAACTGCAGCATTGATCCGGGAACATTTGATTGGATATCGTAAGAATACGGATCAAACGTATTATTGGGAGATGCAGTTTAAGTTTACGTTGAGAGCGTATGTCCCTCCTAGACGCGCATTTCACATGGGCATATCACCAGATGGAGCATGCCCCAAGTGTAAGGCGGAGGGAGCAACATTGGGACATATGTTCTGGAGTTGTCCACAGATTGGATCATACTGGAAGGCATTGATACGACGAGTGGCAGACATGTGGGATATACAATGGCAAGTAGAACCAATGCTGCTGTTTGGCCACCCAAAACTATCGGGAAGCCCTCCAAGAGGATGTTGAACATTTGTGTTCAAAACGATTATGGTGGCTAAGAAAATAATCCTATTGATGTGGTTGTCAGCGGAGAGCCCTTCGGTATCTCACTGGAGAGGGCAGATGATTAACTTGTTACGCACGGAACGGATAAGCCTGAGAGGTCGGGGACCCCTCGTTACAAAGAACTTTTGGAATTGCTGGACCCTGTTCTGGTTGACCTTGACTCCCCAAGCCAGAGGTCAAATAATAAATATGTGAGAACTAAAGTGGAATAAGAAATAACCGTGGTGTGAATTATAACTGTGATAGAGGGTGGGTAAGGGTGGGAGGGTAGGGAAGGGAGGGAGGGAGGGAAGGGAAAGGGAGGGGGGAAAAAGAGGGGAAAAATAAAGAATTGGAGAACAATAGATCAGTTTGGCGATAAAAGGGCAGATATTTAGTATGCCATATACTGAGTTTATTTTGCTGTACAATGTATAAAGATGCATAAGTTACTGTTAAGCTGTAAGGGTCCAATAAGATGTTGATGGTGACGCAAATAAGTTATAACAGAAGCCAAAATACTGTTGAATAAGTTTATTTTGAAATTTTCTCCAATAAAAATGATTGAAACATAAAAAAGGTTCCAGGAGAGATCTGGGAAATTATAGACCGGTGAGTATGACGTCGGTGCCGGGGAAAATGGTAGAGGCTATTATCAAAAACAAAATTACAGAGCACATCCAAGGACATGGATTACTGAGACCAAGTCAGCACGGCTTTTGTGTGGAGAAATCTTGCCTGACCAATTTACTTCAATTCTTTGAAGGAGTAAACAAACATGTGGACAAAGGGGAGCCGGTTGTTATTGTGTATCTGGATTTTCAAAAGGCGTTTGACAAGGTACCTTATGAAAGGCTACAGAGGAAACTGGAGGGTCATGAGATAGGAGGAAATGTCCTATTGTGGATTAAAAACTGGTTGAAGGATAGGAAACAGAGAGTGGGGTTAAATGGGCAGTATTCACAATGGAGAAGGGTATTAGTGGGGTTCCTCAGGGGTCTGTGCTAGGACCGCTGCTTTTTAATATATTTATAAATGATCTAGAGATGGGAGTAACTAGCGAGGTAATTAAATTTGCTGATGACACAAAGTTATTCAAAGTCGTTAACTCGCGAGAGGATTGTGAAAAATTACAGAAGGATCTTATGAGACTGGGAGACTGGGTGGCTAAATGGCAGATGACGTTTAATGTGAGCAAGTGCAAGGTGATGCTTGTGGGAAAAAAGAACCCAAATTATAGCTACGTCATGCAAGGTTCCACGTTAGGAGTTACGGACCAAGAAAGGGATCTGGGTGTCGTCGTCGATAATACACTGAAACCTTCTGCTCAGTGTGCTGCTGCGGCTTGGAAAGCGAATAGAATGTTGGGTATTATTAGGAAAGGTATGGAAAACAGATGTGAGGATGTTATAATGCCGTTATATCGCTCCATGGTGCGACCACACCTTGAGTATTGTGTTCAATTCTGGTTGCCGCATCTCAAGAAAGATATAGTAGAATTGGAAAAGGTGCAGCGAAGGGCGACTAAAATGATAGCGGGGATGGGACGACTTCCCTATGAAGAAAGACTAAGGAGACTAGGGCTTTTCAGCTTGGAGAAGAAACGGCTGAGGGGAGACATGATAGAGGTATATAAAATAATGAGTGGAATGGAACAGGTGGATGTGAAGCGTCTGTTCACGCTTTCCAAAAATACTAGGACTAGGGGGCATGTGATGAAACTACAGTGTAATAAATTTAAAATAAATCTGAGAAAATGTTTCTTCACCCAATGCATAATTAAACTCTGGAATTCGTTACCGGAGAACGTAGTGAAGGTGGTTAGCTTGGCAGAGTTTAAAAAGGGGTTAGACGGTTTCCTAAAGGACAAGTCCATAAACCACTACTAATTGGACTTGGGAAAAATCCACAATTCCAGGAATAACATGTATAGAATGTTTGTATGTTTGGGAAGCTTGCCAGGTGCCCTTGGCCTGGATTGGCTGCTGTCGTGGATAGGATGCTGGGCTCGATGGACACTTGGTCTTTTCCCAGTGTGGCATTACTTATGTACTTAGATATTTCAATAAGTTTTTCCAACTCTTCAGCTTCGAATTCCCTGTCCAGCACCGGTATCCCACCCAAATCTTCCTCAGTGAAGATCGAAGCAAAGAACTCATTTAGTTTTTCTGCTATTTCTTTGTCTTCCCTGATCGCCCCCTTTACACCCCGGTCATCCAGCGGGCCAAGCAATTCTTTTGCCGGTTTCCTGCTGTTAATGTACCTAAAAAAAATGTTACTATCAGTTTTCGCCTCTAATGCTATCTTTCTTCAAAATCCCTCTTTGCCTTTCGATGAATATTGGGAATACCAAGAGAAGATTAAATATTAGGATTATGGAATATAAAAGCTTGATTAAGAGACAAATAACAGAGAAATCTCTGGTGGACCACACTTTGGACGTTGGACATACTTGATTTCAGCCTGTCTTGCATTATGTTTTAAGTTTCTAGTGTTTTTTCCTTTGGGAGAGTACATACCAGCAGCTTTGAGAGCAGCATCAGAATTGCTGCCAGAATTTGTTCGGTTACAGTGCTGTGTGAGGCTGCCATCTTTTGAAGACAACTGGTAAGGAAACTTTGCTTTCATGTTTTTTAAATATGTACTGGGATTCAATTGCTGCCTATGGATTAAATCATTGTTTGCTTGATTTTCAGTTTTAGCTAGGCTGTTTTCTTCTTTCACCTTTTATTTTGTAACATTAACTTATGCTAATTTCAATTTTTAAGTTGTAGTTTTGTCATTTTATAAGTTATATGATTTTGGCTGTAATTTTATCTTATGTACATGTTTTGGTTTTTTTTATAAGTGTACACTGAGTGTTTGATTGTTTTATACTAATATGATCTTTTATACTAATATGTTTTTATCTTATCTTGTTATTAGTTGCTGTTAGCCCCTGACACAGCTCTTGTGTGGGTAAAACATGGCCAGTGTCAGGCTATTTTATGTTTTATCTACTATAGATAATAAAGCTTTGGATAAAGATTTCCTGTTTGATCTGCTGTTTTCTCCTGCCATATTCAATGCTGGTGCCTGGACATGGCCCGGCACTGAATATCCAGATCTGTTTGCATGCAATGGAAGCAGTAAATATAAATAGATCTCATATATATTCATTGTGGAATTCCTGAAAACCAGGCTGGGTTGTGGACCACAAGGACTGGATTTGAGGATCCCTAATGTATAGGCAACTGATCCAGGTGTGCTTGGAAATTCTTTTTAATGAGGGAGTAATTGCACTTCCCTCTAACCTTCCTTTTTAACTAATATACCTTGGTTAAGAGGTTTTTGTTTAATTTTTTCTTCCTTATACTGTACCAGCTTTCACGTCCAAATCGCTTCTTCCTCCTTTCCTCTCTCTCTCTCAACATTTCACCATATTCCCCCCTTTTCCCACCACCTCTCTCGATTGGAGAAAATTTTATTCTCTCAGTTCACCATTGGCAGAAGCTCTACAGACTACTGACAGCCAACTGGTGCTCCCACACAATCTTACCTTCAGTGGCATGCAGTGACATTTATAACAGGGGATGCAATAAATATGTGCAACAAGAAAAGTTCAACAACACCAACACAGCATCTCCCACCCCTACAAAAACAAGAGGAACTCAGCAACCCCAACGCAATACTTCCCATTCCAGCAAGAACACCAAGAGAGACTTGTTGGGCCAAACCTAATACCTCCCATTCCAATGAAAAAAATAAAAAGACAAACCAAAAGAGGCTTAATGGCCACAACATAATAGTTCCCACTCCTAGTACAGACAGGGGCACACAGTGTCCCCAACAAAACACCACTCATATCCCTTCCCAATCCTATCTCCCTGTAAACTGTACCCAAAAGATTTTTCTTTCCCTTTCTTGCCTATCTCATGCACTTCCTCTCACTTTGTCTCCCATCCCTTCACCCACACTCCCCTGTCTCTTACCTTGCTGTCCACTTACCTTCTCTCACCCAATCCTCTCACAATTACTACGCCTACTGTTGTCATACCCCTGTCTTTCTATCCTGACCCCACCCCATACTCCCTTCTCTGTCCCTAGTCCTTCACTCTTCCCTTCTTGTACCCTGAAATTTGTCCACCAACACTCCTATCCCTCTTTTTACCCCACATGCCCCTCTTTCTTTCCATCCTGCCCTGACCCTAACCTCTTTCACTCCTGCACCCCAAATGCTTCCTTCTATACAACCTCTACTGCTATTTCTTCTCTTTATCATGACAAGACCCAATCACCTCCTTGGGACCCATTCTCCCCACCCCTTCTGTCAATCCCTCTTGTCCCTAAACTCCCCTCTTTCTGCCTGGCATCCTACCAGTCCAATTTGGACTTAATAATAGGTCCCTTCTCTTCTTACGTCCATGACAATGATGATCTAACCGGATACCACCCGGCAATGAATATCGGGGTTTAATACTGGTGGTGGAGAGCAAATGCGTTGCCTGCCTATGCTGAATATTGGGCCCAAAATCACTAAATAAAAAATAAAATCATTTTATTTTTTTAAATTACATTGGTCCCAGTCACTGGTTTCTGCTTTCCTCTGTCTTCTCTTAACTCTCTTACCAGGGTATCCTGTACATCACCCATCTTCCATCTGTGTCCCTATCCTTCCCTTTCCAGCATCTCTCTTCTGTGCCATATCCCTCCCCCTTTGTCCCTATCCCCTCATATCCAGCATTGCCCCTGTCTACCCTTATTCAGCATCACCCCTGTTTCCCTATCCTACCATTTTCAACATCACCCCTCTGTCTCTCTATCCCCCTCCCAGTGTCCATTATAACCCCTTTCCTGTCCCTATATTCCCTCCATGACCACCATCTCCTTTCATTGCTCCCATTCTTCTTCATGTCCAGCATCCCTCCCAACGTGCCAGCAATTATCCTTTTGTCCATATCCCTCCATGTCCAACATTGCTCCTCTCTGTCCGTACCCCCTTCCTATCCAGCATTGGCCCTCTGTGTCCATGTTTTTATGTTCCCCCATGCCCAGAATCTTATTTCTATGTCCTCGTTCCTCCCCATGCCCAGCTTTTCCCTAGTCTGCCTTCCTGCCTAACATCTTTCCTATCCATTTCCACTCCAGATATGATCCAACCATCTCTCTCCTCTCTGCCCCTCCTCCATCCAGCATTTCATCTCCTTCTATGGGAATATTATCTCACGGTCTCTCTTCCCTCTATCCCATGGGCCAGCATCTCTCTCTTCCCTCTTCACCCCCAGAGTCCAGTGTCTCTCAAGAACAGCCATACTGGGTCAGACCACTGGTCCATTTAGCCCAGTATCCTGTTTCCAAACAGTGACCATGCCAGATCACAAACACCTGGCAGAAACGCAAATTGTGGCAACATTCCATGCTACAAATCCTAGGGCAAGCAGTTGCTTCCTCATGTCTGTCTCAATAGCAGACTATGGACTTTTCCTCTGGGAACTTGTCCACACATTTTTTAAACTCAGATACACTAACCACTGTGCAAAGTGATGCATGTGGGTAAGAGGAACCCGAATTATAGCTACGTCTTGCAAGGTTCCGCGTTAGGAGTTACGGATCAAGAAAGGGATCTGGGTGTCGTCGTCGATGATACGCTGAAACCTTCTGCTCAGTGTGCTGCTGCGGCTAGGAAAGCGAATAGAATGTTGGGTGTTATTAGGAAGGGTATGGAGTCCAGGTGTGCGGATGTTATAATGCCGTTGTATCGCTCCATGGTGCGACCGCACCTGGAGTATTGTGTTCAGTACTGGTCTCCGTATCTCAAAAAGATATAGTAGAATTGGAAAGGTACAGCGAAGGGCGACGAAAATGATAGTGGGGATGGGACGACTTTCCTATGAAGAGAGGCTGAGAAGGCTAGGGCTTTTCAGCTTGGAGAAGAGACGGCTGAGGGGAGATATGATAGAAGTGTATAAAATAATGAGTGGAATGGATCGGGTGGATGTGAAGCGACTGTTCACGCTATCCAAAAATACTAGGACTAGAGGGCATGAGTTGAAGCTACAGTGTGGTAAATTTAAAACGAATCGGAGAAAATTTTTCTTCACCCACGTGTAATTAGACTCTGGAATTCATTGCCGGAGAACGTGGTACGGGCGGTTAGCTTGACGGAGTTTAAAAAGGGGTTAGATAGATTCCTAAAGGACAAGTCCATAGACCGCTATTAAATGGACTTGGAAAAATTCCGCATTTTTAGGTATAACTTGTCTGGAATGTTTTTACGTTTGGGGAGCGTGCCAGGTGCCCTTGACCTGGATTGGCCACTGTCGGTGACAGGATGCTGGGCTAGATGGACCTTTGGTCTTTCCCAGTATGGCACTACTTATGTACTTATGTACAGTGTTACCACATCCTCCAGCAAAGAGTTCCGGAGCATAATTATTTGCTGAGTAGAAAATATTTCCTCCTATTTGTTTTAAAAGTATTTCCATGTAACTTCTTTGAGTGTCCCTTAGTCTTTTTACTTTTGGAATGAGTAAAAAATCAATTTACTTCTACTCGGTTCTACACCACTCAGGATTTTGTTGACCTCAATCATATCTCCCCTCATCCATCTTTTTTCCAAGCTGAAGAGCCCTAACCTCTTTAGCCTTTCCTCATATGAGAGGAGTTCCATCCCCTTTATCATTTCAGTCGCTCTTTTTTGAACCTTTTCTAATTCTGCTATATCTTTTTTGAGGTACGGCAACCAGAACTGAACACAATACTCAAGGTGCGGTCTCAACATGGAGCGATACAGAGACATTATAGTCATAGGCGGTCGGTGGCCCAACTGTTTGGGGAGGCTAAAGGGGGCGGGGTTAGGGATGGGGCCAGGGGTGGAGCTTAAATCCATAATTGTCTGATAACACATAGAAAAAATAAATAAATAAAAATAAAAGTCACAATTAATACCTTTTATTAAATTTAGATATTAGATATGTATCATATGTCAAAGAATAAAGTGGTTGCTCAAAGCATATACTAACCACAATCGCTCAACTACAAAACACTATGCACAACTTTGTGCAAAAACACACTCAGAACCTTACTGTACCATAAATATTACACTGGGCAGAACCTAATACACCAATATACCACCCATACGGAAAATGCAGACCATCAACAATATGAAACAAGGATCCTGATATCACAATTCTCATGTAGAGCCACAAAACATCCTAATTCATGTTTAATGTGGGATAAAATGCCATACATAAGTAAATAAATATAAACATTTAATGTTGAGCACCTGATTCTCAAAGTGGACATATTCCAAACACTATAATGAAAATAAAATGATCTTTTCTACCTTTGTTGTCTGGTGACTTTGTTTTTCTGATCATGCTGGCCCAGTATCCGATTCTGCTGCTATCTGTCCTCTTAACTCTGTTTCCAGGGCTTCCTTTCCATTTATTTCTTTACTTTCTGCCTTTCTTGTCCTCGCTCCCCTGCCCCCCCTCCAGCCATCCATACCCACCCATTGATTCTCTCCTCTCCCCTGCCCCCCTCCAGCCATCCACACTCACCCACCCATTGATTCTCTCCTCTCCTCTCTGTTCCCGGGCAGATTTTCTAACAGGAGCTGCTCATCCAATCAGAGAGCTCTATTTGAATGCAGATTAACATACAGACACTCTAATGGGAATTTTTAGTCAAAAACATTAGCTAAATCCTTCGTTTTTGGATCAAAGTTCACATTTTTGATCAGAGCCATGCCCTAACATTAAGGCTGTAAACATTTCCAACAATTTTTACCCATAAATATGCAAATGAGAACCTCCCAAAAATGGACTAATTTGCATATGGCTTGAGCAAATTTGAGTACATAGCATACCAATCCCACTTCCTAGCACCTAAATTCTGCAATTAGATTTAATGCAAATACTTTTAAAACTTATTTTAGCACTTTTAAAATTTCAGGGGTCAGTGCAAGTCTCTTTGGTGTGAACTGCTCATGTGCAGGAATTCATGATCCTAGTTAAATATCTCCCTGGCAACCCAGGACACCTCCAGCCAACCCCCCTGCTCTGCTCTCCCAGCAGTAAGATAATCAAATTACAACTGGTTATACACAAGGCTAGAGACAGCTTTCACTGCAGCTGCTGCTATTTAGAGCAGGAGGACTCGCAGGAGAACTACTACTAATACTATTTAGCATTTCTATAGAAACAGCTGATCCATCCTGCTGTGGCTGGGGAGGCATAGCCTCCCCAAGCCTCTTATACCGGGCGCCTATGATTATAGTATTTTCGGTCTTATTCACCATCCCTTTCCTAGCATCCTGTTTGCTTTTTTGACTGCTGCCACACGCTGAGCAGACGATTTCAGTGTAATCTACAATGACACCTAGATCTTTTTCTTGAGTGCTGAGTCCCAAGGTTGACCCTAGCATCAGGTAACCATGAATCAGATTATTCTTTCCAACTTGCATCACTTTGCATTTGTCCACATTACATTTCATTTGCCATTTGGATGACCAGTCTTCCAATATCCTAAGGTCTTCCTGAAATATTTCACAGTCCGCATGTGTTTTAATAACCTTGAATAGTTTTGTGTCATTTGCAAATTTAATCACCTCGCTCATCATTCTGATTTCCATATCATTTATAAATATGTTAAATAGCACAGGTTCCAATACTGATCCCTGCGGTACTTCACTCTTCACTCTCCTATACTGAGATAAATGACCATTTAACCCTACCCTCTGTTTTCTATCCAATAACCATTTCTTAATCCATACCACAACCTTACCTCCTATCCCATGCCTCTTTAATTTTCTTAGGAGTCTCTCAAAAGCTTTCTGAAAATCTAGATACACTACATTTTTATTCACACCTTTAAAGAAATGAAGCAAATTGGCTGAACCCATGCTTACTCTGTCCCATTAAACCATGTTTGTCTCTCCCCCTCTGTTCCCTGCATCTTCTGTAGTCCAACGTATCACCCTCTTAGTCTCTCTCCCCATAGAAGCCAACTTTTTAAAATGATTGGGGGTGCTGAATGAACACAACCCAATATTCTCCTGCCACCTGCCACCACCAAAAAAGAAATAGTCTTAGACTACATTCACCTTTCTTTTGTTTTTTTTTAAAATATATTTTATTGCAACAGTCAGATAAAACATTAACAACAGAGCAATATCAAATTAAAAATGAATGGTGTGCAAAATGAGTCTACTGTCTAAGTAGTTGCAGGGTACAAGTGTAAAAACTTGACCATAACATTTCTTATCATCAGATGTGGGAGACAGTGGGACTGCTGTGCTGATAGTTCCTAAGTTCAAAACATGCCATTTCTCTCAGATTTATAAACCATAGCTGCAGATAGTGGTGGTGAATCTTCTGCCACCCAATAAGATAGAATCAATTTCTTGATGAGCAAAAGAAAATTATAAAGGAAGTGGCACTGCGAGGCTAAGATGGCCTGCTACACCAAGTGTTCCTGAATACCCAAAAGTAAAGAGCCGTAGTCCCACTCAGCGAAGCACTGGACAACTCATGCCAACAGTCTTGCCAAACCTGAAACAATATGTTATCAAAATCTCAGAACCTAACAAACAGATCCCTATTCAGACACTTGGCCTTGCAGTCACACATGCAGAACAGAGATAGCCCCTCTTCAAATTCTTCAAAAATTAACCTAGAATCCTAAGAAGCTAGACTCTGCATGCAGCACAATACCAGAAAAACAGAAAGAAACACATTGCTATACACTGCAAAATAAGACAGCAGATGTAAATTCTCAAATTGGACACATTCCAAACACTAAAATGAAAAATGATTTTTTTTCTACCTTTGTTGTCTGGTGACTTTGTTTTTCTGATCATGTTGGTCCCACTCTCTGATTCTACTACTCTCTATCTGTTCTCTTAACTCCGTTTTCTGGGCTTCCTTTCCATTTATTTCTTTACTTTCCTCCTTTCTTCTTAATTTCTTGCCCTACATCCATAGGTAAAAGCTGGGACCTCCGCAGACTTGAAAGGAAGAGGTATAGAGTGGATCCAGCTTTTGCTTATTTTCTCCATCCATCCTCTTTTTCCCTTTCCCTCATCTCCGTCAGTATGCACCTCCTTCCTCTTTCTTCCCTCTCCTCCATCCATATGCACATCAGCCCTCCTTTCCTTCCTGCCACCCAGCATTTAAAACTCATTTTACAGGGGGTCACGTGACGCGATGCACGAGAGCGGTTGCTGAAAGTTCCGCTCCGTGCTCTTTCTAGCATTTCCCACTGTTAAATCCCATGAAAGAAGCGAAAAGCAAGGCATTTCGGTCAGCGAACTTACCCTGATTATAATTTGGCTGGAACGTGGGTTTGGACCGACGATGACAGCGAAAACACAGCGAAGAGACAAGGAAAAAAGCAAAGTCGGAGAAGACAAGATGGCGGCCCTGGCCAGCCCGTCAGGAACAGCAGTAAGCGCCGCCTGGACTGCAAAAATCGTTGGAGAAGTGACAACCGCCCTTGAAGCAGTTTTAGATAAAAAACTGCAAGGGCTAGACTCCAAGCTGGAGGGTTTAAGGAATAATATGGCGCAGCTAAGTTAAGACAAGGCAAGCTTTCAGCAGCGTACTGGAGCCTTGCTGGATCAAGTTACTACAATGGAACAGAGATATGCTAAAATGCTAAAAATGGTGGAAACACAGGCAGAAAAAAATTGAAGACCTTCTAAACAGGTCTAGGTGCAATAACTTGTGATTTGTTGGACTCCCAGAGGAACTTGGAGACAAAGAGCTTCACGCCTTTTTGGAAACGTGGCTATTAAAGGAACTTAAATTGCCAACAGGTATGGGACCCCTGATAATTGAGCGGGCTCACCGTGTGGGACCGTTGAGACAAAACTCCAGCAGGCCCAGGGTGGTGATTTGCCGGCTGCTCAATTTTATCCAGAAAACTGCGATAATGCAGGCTATACGAGGAAGAGCGGGGCTGAATTACAACAATCAAAAGATCCTTTGCTTTCAGGATTACTCGATAGCGGTGGCAACGCAGAGGAAGACCTTTTTACCAGTTTGCTCACAATTAGTGAAGAATAACATCAAATTCGCATTATTATACCCAGCAAAACTGAAAATTTTTTATCAGTCCGCAACAAAGATCTGTGAATCAGTATCAGAAGCTCAACAATATGTAAGGCAAATACTAAGCACTGAAGATGAATGACTGTTTGATAAGACTTGGCTATGGACTGATAGAGTGGAGTAAACACTTGCAATTTTACTTGTTTTGTTTGGGGGCACAGTTATTGTTGAAACCAGTGGTGTACCAAGGGGGGGGGGGGCGATGGGGGCGGTCCGCCCCGGGTGCCAGTGGGTGGGGGTGCTCCGCTCCCGCCGCCTCCTTTAAACAAAAATCAGCGAAGCAGCGTCGCAAGCAGCACCTCATCTGCCCTGCTTGTGAAAAAATCAAATCTCTCCTTCTCCTCGTCTTGACGTCGACTCGGGCCTTCCAATCAATCACTATGTCCCGCCCTCCTCTAAGGTAACTTCCGCGAGGGCGGGCGGGACATAGTGATTGATTGAAAGGCCCGAGTCGACGTCAAGACGTCAAGACGAGGAGAAGGAGATTTGATTTTTTTACAAGCAGCAGGGCAGACGATGCGTTGCCTGCGATGCTGCTTCGCCGATTCAGACAGTAGTGAGAACGGGACTGAGGTGGGGAAGGAGAGGGGCGAAAGGGACTCGGGTGGGGGTGTTCAGAGGGGAAAAGGGGAGGGGAGAAGGGGACTGGGGTGGGGATCTCAGACAGGGGAGGGGGGAGGGGAGAAGGGTGGGGGTCTCAGACAGGAGAAGGGGAGGGGAGAAGGGGACTGGAGTGGGGATCTCAGACGGGAGAAGGGAAGGGGAGGGGAGAAGGGGACTGGGGTGGGGGTGTTCAGAGGGGAAAAGGGGAGGGGAGAAGGGGACTGGGGTGGGGGTCTCAGACAGGGGAGGGGGAGGGGAGAAGGGGACTGGGGTGGGGGTCTCAGACGGGAGAAGGGGAGGGGAGAAGGGGACTGGGGTGGGGGTCAGACGGGAGAAGGGAAGGGGAGGGGAGAAGGGGACTGGGGTAGGGGTGTTCAGAGGGGAAAAGGGGAGGGGAGAAGGGGACTGGGGTGGGGATCTCAGACAGGGGAGGGGGAGGGGAGAAGGGGACTGGGTTGGGGATCTCAGATGGGAGATGGGGAGGGGGGGGACTGGGGTAGGGGTCTCAGACAGGGGAGGGGGAGGGGACTGGGGTAGGGGTCTCATATAGGGGAGGGGGAGGGGAGAAGGGGACTGGGGTGGGGGTCTCAGACAGGAGAAGGGGAGGGGAGAAGGGGACTGGGGTGGGGGTGTTCAGAGGGGAGAAGGGGGCTGGAACTGGGGGCTGAAAAAAGGGGCAGAGAGAGAGAGGGGACAGATCCTAGATGGAAGGGGGAGCGAGAAAGAGGGCAGTCCCTGGATGGATGGGAGAGGGAGGGCAAATGGTGGATTGAAGGGGTAGAGAGAAAGGGCAGACAGTGGAGTGGATGGAAGGGAAAGGGCAGACAGTGAATGGAAGGGGCAGAGATAGAGGGCAGATGTGGATGGAAGGCGCAGGGAGAGAGGGCAGACATTGGATGGAGGGGACAGCAGAGAGGGCTGACACTAAATGGCAGAGAACGAAGACAGATGCTGGATGGAAGGAAGATGGTGAAAAGAAGATGAGGAAAGCAGAAACCAGAGACAACAAACTGTAAATAAAATATATATTTTTGTTTTTTGCTTTAGGATAAAGTAGTATTGTATCTGTGTTAATAAATGTTTATAATAGAACATGTAAACAAGGTAATCTTTTTATTGGACTAATTTTAATACATTTTGACTAACTTTCGGAGAACAAAACCCCCTTCCTCAGGTCAGGATAGGATACCGTAACAGCACTATACTGTACTGACCCGAGGACGGAGGTTTTGGCCTCTGAAAGCTAAATGTATTAGTCCAATAAAATGGTATTATTTTACTTTCTATATTTGTTTTATTTCTATTTGTTAATTTGTAAAGTGGTGATTGGTACTTGTTAGTTTTTTTCAAATTTACATCTGCTGTCTTTATATTTTGCACAGTACTAGTTGACAGTTTCTGTTTCTGTGGTGTTGCATTGTATGCAGAGTCTGGCATTGGGGGTTCAGTTTAATTTTTGTCTAAATAGAAAGTTTATGATTACTTATTCTATAGTGGATTAGGGTGTATCTGTGTTTGTGAAAAAGACATGGCTTTCAGTTGGCATTGACTGTGCAGGATCTACGATCTGTACTATTCTGTCTGGTTTCATTTTACAATAGGTGAATTGATGTTCTAGTGCTCACTGTAGTGTTTAAGATGCTTTCCTTTTCCTTGTGTGACTCGTAGAAATGATTGCTTATGGTATGGTAGAATTGCTCTATAGGTCCTGAGTGTTTTGTATTCTCGGCATGCCTAGTACTGGATTTTTTTTTTCGGGGGGGGGGGGGGGGGGGGGTTAAAAAAATGACTGGCCCCGGGTGTCAACTACCCTAGGTACGCCACTGGTTGAAACAAAAGGATTCTATAAAAGGAAATTTAAGGATCCTCAGGGTAAGCTGCTCTGGGTGAGAGGACCTGGTCACCTAGATTTACTTAGCACCCATTGAACGTACCATAATACTTATCGGACCATGCAGTTTGGGTCACGTAGTTGCAACAACTCACCACTTTCTAAGGCAAATGCCAAGCCTTGGAAATAAATGAATGATTAATGGTTAAAAGCAACTGTGGATCGATGTGGAAGGACACAAACATACAGTCTCTTGGCTTTGGATTACAACTGCTGTTGGAAATAAAAGATTCTAATGTAGGGGAGTTTCATGATCTCAAATAAGGCTGACTCAAGTAAGGTGGCCTGGTCGACTGGTTTGGCCTGGAACTTAATGATCTTACTAAGGACCCGGTTGGTAATTGAAGCCTGGATGGCCTCCACGGCCAGGCCTGCCACCTGGAGATAATAATCCCCTCCTTCTTCTTCAGAGTAGCGAGGTTGAGATCAGATCTCTGAAATTGGACAAGTATTGCAATAGTGGGGCTACAGTCAGTGAACGAAAATGTGAGGGTGGGAAACTATACTATGAAGGGGGAGAAAGAATGATACCGTTATTCCAAAAAAAGGACTTTACAAGTGATAAGAGGTTGTCTCAACACAGATAAAAATGTTTGATTTTAAAATCACAGGTGAATGCATATACTGTAACCTACCCTCACAGTAGGATTCGAAGATCAATACCGAAACGCCAGCTGTAATTGAGGTTAAACTGTTGGAATGTTTAAAAGATTTGTTAAATAAGTATGGTAGAGATATATGGGAATGTAAGAGTATGTGGGGGCTATGACCTTGATGGGGGAGCATAATAAAGGAGGGCTAAGAGGAAGTTAAGGGGTTATGGCTGGGAACATGATCATATAAGGAAATGTGGGGAGGGGCGTAACCGTGACTAGTCCATAGGGACGGGTAATAAGGGGCTAAAAAGGGGAAGTTGGGGATTAATAAGACAACGCTAACATTGATTTAGTCAATGGAAATCTTGCCTCACCAATCTGCTACATTTGTTTGAAGGGGTGAAGAAACATGTGGATAAAGGTGAGTCGGTCGATATTGTGCATCTGAATTTTCAAAAGACATTTGACAAAGTACCTCATGAAAGACTCTTGAGGAAACTGGAAAATCATGGGATAGGAGGTAATGTCCTATTGTGGATTGAAAACTGGTTAAAAGATAGAAAACAGACAGTAGGGTTAAATGGTCAGTATTCTCAATGGAGAAGAGTAGATAGTGGGGCTCCTCAGGGGTCTGTGCTAGGACTGCTGCTTCTTAACATATTTATAAATGATCTAGATATGGGAATAAATAATGAGGCAATTACATTTGCTGATGACACAAAGTTATTCAAAGTTGTTAAATCGCAAGAGGATTGTAAAAAATTGTAAGAGGACCTTACGCATCTGGGAGACTGGGCATCCAAATGGCAGATGATGTTTAATGTGAGCAAGTGCAAAGTGTTGTATGTGGGAAAGTGGAACCCAAACTATAGCTGCATGATGGAAGCTTCCACATTAGGGGTCACCACCCAGGAAAAGGGATCTAGGTGTTGATGATACGTTGAAACCTTTTGCTCAGTGTGCAGCGGCATCTAAGAAAGCAAATAGAATATTAGGAATTATTAGGAATGGAAAACAAAATGAGAATGTTATAATGCCTTTGTATCGATCCATGGTGCGACTGCAACTCGAATATTGTGTGCAATTCAGGTCACTGCATCTCAAAAAAGATACAGTGGAATCAGAAAAGGTACAGAGAGGGGCAACAAAAATGATAAAGGGGATGGGATGACTTCCCAATGAGGAAAGGGTAAAGCAGCTAGGGCTCTTCAGCTTGGTGAAGAGACAACTGAGGGCGAATATAATAGAGGTCTATAAAATATTGAGTGCAGAGGCGTAGCCAGGTTTTGAGGTTAGGGGGAGCAGACTTTTGTAAAATAGGCGCTGTTTGGTGTCGGCTAGCCAGCAGTGCCGATGTTGTCGCTTTGGTGCCATGGCTGTGACCAGCAATGATTTAACACAGACTGCCTCTGCTGTGTCCTGCCTATGAGGAAAACATGAAGTTACATCAGGAGGCCAGACACAGCAGATGTCCCAGGACTGGTGGGAGCAGGCAGCCTGACTTCTTAACTAGAAGTAAAAATATTTCAAATTGTGACCATCACCTCAGGGACAGCACACACACTCCTTCCATTATGGTGATGCACAAGTTTAAGGGTAAGAGAAGGTAAATTAATATCTTTCTATTAGAGGTATATAAAGATTAATAAACCTGTGTGTATGTAAAAGAGATCTTTTTAATCTAAAACAGGAAGAGCACCTGATGCAAAGCTGAGAGAAATTTGCATGCAGTGGAGGCAGTGCATGCAAATCTCTCTCATGAATATTATTAGGAAAGAAATGGAAAACAAAAATGAGAATAATATCTTTGTATTGCTTCATGGTGCGACTGCACCTCAAAAACTGTGTGCAATTCTGGTCACCGCACCTCAAAAAAGATATAGCAGAATTAGAAAAGGTACAGAGAAGTACTAGGGGACACTCAATTAAGCTACAAAGTAGTACATTTAAAACAAACCAGATAAAATATTTCTTCTCACTACATGTAATTAAACTCTGGAATTTGTTGCCAGAGAATGTGGCAAGAGCAGTTAGCTTAACAGGGTTTAAAAAAGGTTTGGATAATTTCCTAAAAGATAAGTCCATAAGACATTATTAAGATGGACATGGGAAAATCCACTGCTTATTTCTAGGATAAGCAGAATAACATCTGTTTTACTGTTCTGGGATCTTGCCAGGTACCTGTGACCTGGATTGACCACTGTTGGAAACAAGATACAGTATGACTCCGATTATTCAGACCATCCTCTGAAGGGGTGGTCCATTTAATCATAAGTCTGGATAATTGAAAATCCTTGGCGTTACACTGGACCGCAACCTAACACTAGAGAGCCAGTGACATCCACAAGAAAGAAAATGTTCCACTCAATGTGGAAACTCAAACGCATGAAACAATTCTTCCCGAGGGAAACATTTCCCAACCTGATACAATCAATGGTACTAAGCCATGTAGACTACTGCAATGGAATTTATGCGGGATGCAAAGAACAAACATTAAAGAAATTTCATACCACTCAAAACACGGCAGCTAGACTTATCTTCAGAAAAACGCGATTTGAAAGCGCAAAACCCCTCCGCGAAAAACTACACTGGCTCCCAAAGAACGCATTCCTCTCAAAATCTGCACTCTGGTTCACAAAATTATCTACGGTGAAGCCTGGGGATACATGACACACTTAATCGACCTACCAACTAGAAACACATCCGAATCAGGAGGAATAATCTTAGGCTTTTGAGGTTTCCTAAATCTCCCTTAATCTCAGCTACTGATATGTTAAAAAGATACTTTAATGAGATATTGGGGATACCTATGGAGGCTTGTCCTCCTATTACGAGGACTCAATACATTTCAGGAACTGAGAAAGGGGAAAATCACCCACAGAACCCTCCTGATTTAAATCTTACTGAGTTTCTGGAAACCTCTCTGCAGATAGTCACAGAGAGAACTACGTTGATTGTCTCCTTTGCTCTTGAACTGGATAGAAATAACATTTTAAGACTTTACTTTCGTCATTTAAATGATGTTTTTTTGGGGGGAAAAATTCAAATTTTTCCAGATTTGGCAAGAAGCACTCAAAAAAGGAGGAAGGAATTTCTATCCTATAAAACCAGAGTGATTAATTTGGGTGCAACTTTTCTGCTAAAGTTTCCATGTAAGTGCTTCATAACGTATGAAGCAAATAATTATATATTTTTTCCCCTTTAAAATTATTACAATTCATATCATCTAAGGAAACAGTTAGATCACCTGTTGCTTTGCCTCCCTAATTTAAGCGCTGTTAAGTTGGCTGTAGATATTCGAGCTGCCCCCTCCGTTAATTATTACTTTTGTTTGTTGATTGAAATATTTCCTAGTATCTTGATCCTATTACTGGGGACAAATGTAAAATTAGTATGTTATACTTTAACCATTTGGTTGTAAGTATTGTTCTTTTCTTTTTTGCCTTCAAACTCAATTCTGTTATTTCTAAGTCTATGTATATGGATGTATCACTTTATCATTAATAAAAAAAAAAAAAAAAAGAAACACATCCGAATCAACATGAACGTACCTAAATCTGCACTACTCAAGCTGCAAAGGACTCAAATACAAATCAACTTACGCATCCAGTTTTTCCTAAATAAGCACACAACTGTGGAACGCATTACCAAAAGCCCTGAAAACTACTTACGACCACCTAAACTTCCAGAAAAAAACTAAAAACTAACCTGTTTAAAAAGGCATACCCTACCAATCCAACATAAATTCCTGACCCCTGCAACACAACAAAACTAAAGTACGTAATAGACATAACACAACTCTTCCGTTGTACGATTCCCTAATGTGGTTGTACCACATGAACTTTATCTTACCACAACATCACTTTGTATTTGTTTACACCGGACTCTCCAAACGCCTCTCCGGTACTATGTAAGTCACATTGAGCCTGCAATTAGGTAGGAAAATGTGGGATGCAAATGTAACAAATTGCTTTTTGAAAAGAGAATATACTTTGAGAGTTACAGGTTGAACATTATTTTTTGTTTTCAATTATAAATGGGAAAAAATATCAAGCTATTTGTGATGTTACAAAATTTTGTACTGTATATCAGGCATAATGTGATAATTATAATACAGAGATTATGATAAAAACATGGAAAAATAAGGAACAGAAGCAATCGGATAATTGGACATCTGGGTAATCAGAGATTGAATAATCGGCGTTCTACTACTAGGCTTGATGGCTTCAGTCTGTCCCAGTATGCAATGTTTATGTTCTTATGTAGTACTTCCTGTAATAAGCAGCAGGCCCTCAAAGAGAAAATATCTTAAAACACAGGGAATTAATTAGATAAATTCTTCTGCTCATAACAAAAATCTTCATCTGCATTTCTGCTGTTCATGGCATAAGCTCTGGGTACAGCCCATGGGAGATAGAAAAGACCCTAAAGTAGACTTCTATTTGTCTGAGTATGTTTTGTATGTGAATTTTTTTTTTGTGTATGTTGTGTTGTACTCCACCCTGGATAAAAGCGGATTAGAAATAATACATTTGAATTCTAATTCTAATCTTTAGGTGGTGAATGAATCTGAAGTTTAGGGAAGCTACTAGTAGCTCATCAATGATTCCAACTGCCAACTGCCCTAAAATGACAGGGGTTACTATGAGCTTCTACATCTCATGAGCAGCAGATCAGCACAGCTAACCAGTTCAAAAATATTTCAAAATTCTGTGGCAGGGACTCTTTGCAATGAAATTAAATACATGTATTACATCACTTGTCAGCTGACTCACTCATTCACACCCAGAAACTTCAACCTCTTCCACCAGCTGTCCCCTGGTGACATCCATCAACCATCAACCTCCTTCTCCTGTTTAAAGGATTATGATGGTGGCCCCATAATGTTTGCCTGCCAACTAAGCAATCAAGATATTGCCTTAGCTAATCAAGATATTTTGAAGGACTAAGCCATCTCATCCCTATACTGGATTCATGAAATGGATACCAGGCACAGCCCCTCTGAAGAACAGAAAATTTCACACTCCCCAGAGATGAGAAAAGGAAATTTGAATTGTGTCCCCTTGGGAATGCAGTTGTTACCTTTTTCTACTACTGTCAGGTGGACATACTTGGTGGTATTAGTCAGAAATTCATGAGCCTCGAAGTGGAGGGTGCGGTTGACAATACACTTGTAGTCCCCAGAATGGTTGAAGGTGACGTTGGTGATTGTAATGGACATGTCCTGAAGGTCATTAGTGTGATTGGTTCCGCTCCATGCCAGCCGTTCAATAAAGCGCTCATCATGGACAGCTGCAACCTGGTTGATATACTGGAAGATCTGAGGAACAGAAGAGTGGGTTGAAAGATGGTGTCTAAAGAAATATTACACCTCCTGTTGGAAGGCATAGATCCAAAAACAGAACAAGCTGGACAATTACAGATTCATGTATACAACTATAGACTAGCAGAATACCTGACCTTGCTCACAGATGCAAAACAAGAACAGACCCTCACCAAATACAGAATATGTGACCACAGACTAGAAATAGAAAAAGGAAGAGAAAATCTAAATTGGAAACCAACAAGCCAGACTTTGCATGCAATGCAGTACTGGAGAAATAGAAACAGACATGCATTTTCTTTTGCATTATGCTAAATACAAAGACATCAGATATACACATTTCCCAAAACTAAGAAAATAAAAGACTTCCCTACAAAAGAATGAGTAGGAATAACTCACTATAATTCTGGAGGGAGAAACAGCAACTACAGCAGAAAAATATGTTGCATACTGCCATCAGACACAAAATATGACTGAGCAGTAACCATACAGACCAGGACCAAAACCAAGGAATTACTGACCTCTGTTCTTAACTTTATTTTACTGCTATTACTATTATTTTGCAAATTATTTCCTTCTGTTTTTTTCTCTCTCTTTATCTACCAGTAAATGTATTATTTTGGTAGCACATGTACAACTGTCACGGCAATAAATTTATCTGAATATGAATGAATTTCCTCTAGAAGCAAGAGGCAACAATTACATGCAAGCAAGACAAATAGAATATCTACTCAGGAGAACTGCTGGATCAGAGAACTAGCTAGACTGCATCATAAAATGATAATTTCCTTTTCCTTCTGCTAGACTAGTCCAGACTACTGAGTTGTGTTCCCCAACCAGCTGCTGGAGGCAGAGAACACTTCAATTCTTTAAAGTAACTGTAGAGTTTTCTAGCTTAACTCCAACTACTTGATATTTTGGACAACACAAGAACAAAGAAAAACAATTGGGGAAGACCCTGTAATTCCAACCAAGGGAAATAATTTATTGATAATACTAAAAATATGTAAGACAAAGCTGATGTCCAAAATATCAAGAAATTAAATGGACTCGACACAGTCCTGCGTTTCGGCATGGCAAGCCCCTTCCTCAGGAGTGTTAATATGTGTTGTAGCTTGAGGCCTATCCACTGGAATGGTGGTAGGCCAAGTTACAGGGCTTTGGCCAGCTGAGAAGTCCTGAATAGGCCTGATAACCCATTGATGGCCTTGTAGTAGAGAACCTGCAGAAGCAGGATTGCAGGAAGAGTGTTAATAAAACCTGGTACAACTTACAAATTGAATGTAGCACATATGATGGTTGAATAATGGATTAGAATGGATAAAATCTGGTTTTTAAAATGAAGTCTGTGCTTCTATGAGATGATACTCAGATCATAAGATGTTATGAAAGCTGATATGTTAATAATAGGAGAGAAAGAGAAAAAACAAGTGTTGACGAGAACGGAAGTTTCACAATCATTTGCAATAGCTAAAATAGATATTTTGGTATCAAGAAAAAAACAAGATGTTTACGAGAACGGAAATGTTTTGAAATAGCTAGAACCGGAAAAGAGATAGTACAGATGGTACAGATGTACACCTGCCGGAAAGAGTTGGGCAAGAATAAAAAAAAAACAGGGTCTTGCCATTAATTTGTATAGAGGTCTTCGCCTATAAAAGGAGATGAGATTTAGACAGAAAGTGGGAAGTTTCCTCCAACACTTGACCGACAGCAGAGCTCTGTCCAGTTGAACTCAGGATCTGTTTGATGATTGTACTGTCCTGAAGACCTTATATTGGTGAGAATAAATACTTTATCTCTGGAAACTATCTTTGTCTTCATTTCTATATTTCTATCTGCCTTCTATTTATCACCTGATCTACTAAGTAATCCACACACCAATAATACTGATTCCCTGAACTAATTTGGGTTGATCTTCAATATAATATATGTGGGAAAATAAAAGGTTAAAGATTTACTTTGATCCTAATGGACAGAAAGCTGTGGTCATGGGAATAAGCTTTGAACTCCGCCTTCTGATGCCTCCCCAGAGCAGACCCCCATGGGACTGGGTAACCCTTGAGGTCAGGGAAACAATTCAAACCCTTTTGGATGAACTAACGCTCTTTAACCTTCCGTGTAGAGGGGACAAAAAGGGGTCTAAAAGGGGGGGCATTTAAACAGTGGTGATTCCCCGAACGCTGCTATTCCCTGTCCCGCTTTCCTGTCCTTCCCCGTCTTCTTTTTGAACGCAGAGGGGATAAATCTATGCGTTCAAAGCTTCGTTTCTATCTGTCCCCATGTCTTTTGCTTCCTCTCTCTATTCTCTAACTCTTTTCTGTGGTTAACCCACTACTTATGGTCTGGCTTCCTACTTTTCTCATGGCCTTATTTGTTTTCTTCCTGACACACTTCTGTGCCATTCCTCTGCCTGATTGCACCCTCTTTCTTATATTGGTCTGTCTCTGGATTAGGTGAGTACCCCCATTTCCGTCCTCTCTTCTGTCTTACTTTCCCATTCTGTCTCCCTATCTGTAGGTCATGTTTGCCTATGCTCTTAGGTACTACTGTTTCCTGAAATCTTATTTCTCTCCTTTAAAATCATGTTCCTTTGTGTATTGTCTGAACTATGTTTTACACCTGTCAGTATTCTGCTTCTAGACTAGCTTTCTAGCTGTGAAGCACGTTTCCTGCTTTATATTAAACACTGCGCAGTCACTTTTGCTTCCTCTTATCCCCGCTGTCTCGTTCTATGGACACCCCTGATAGAATGCTGTCTTTTCTGTACCCTCTTCTATGTTTCTTTACTTCATTAGATTACTGTCAACTACGGTTTTCTGCCCTCCTTTTTTCTCGCTACGCCATACATAAAGGAAAAGCCTGTTTCCTATCAACAGCTGTTTTAGAGTTCTCGGCTTTTCATGACTTAGATTTCTTGCTCTATCTTTATTTCACATCTGCATCATTGCCTTTTCAATTTTGTTATTTTGTTTCCCTTATTTCTGGAACTGTTCTGTGGCCGTTGCCCCACCTCCCCTCTCTCCACTGGGGCTATGTGGGTGTTGTCTGAATTCCCCTTTTTTGTTATGACGGTTTATTCCATCTGTACACCTATCTTTTAATTAATTCCCTTCAACTAATTCTCTCGGTTAGCAAGTGTGCAGCTGTTTAACTTCCTCTTCTATGCACAATCTAGTTTCTGCTAATCTCTATCTTTGGAATCTATTATAAAATCCTGCTTCTACTAATTTTTTTTTAACAACGTCTTGCTCAGTATTGGCTTCCGTTAGTTACTGCAACGGAATCTCCCTTTCCTTTTGGGCTATATTCCCTGCTCTCATGTCAGTAAGGTTATATTCTTGTCTCTGTCAGTGATTCTTCTGCTCTATCATCTTCTTTGATACCCTGTGACAGGTCTGTTACTAGTTCTAAGTATTGCCAGCCCGTGTCTCTACTTTGCAAGTACTTCTCATGCTTTGAGAGCTTGCGGTCCATTTGTGCGCTGTACATGTTCTATACCATCGCTTTTGACAGATTGTCACCATATTTCTGTCTTCCTATCATGTGTTCCTGTCTCTGTTTGAGCCCTTATTCACCGCTGTTCGCTGTATGTGCTTTTAGAATTATACTTTAGGACTGGCAACCCCACCTTTATTTTCTTGCCTTAAAATCTTGTTTTTACACCTCTTACAGAGGGACTGTCCCTGTATTACTTAGACTTTTAGATCCAGCTAGAGGTATTTAACCTCTACCTTTCACTGATTGGCTCATGCTAATGAGGAGCTTCAATCTTGTGCCCTCTGTTTCTGTGGACAATATCGCCCGCCCCTCATCCCCTTATGAAAGCTGTCCGGCTGTGCCTTTGTGAACCATATATAGTTTAAATCTTACAATTTTGCTTGTTTTCTTACTATAAAACACATTTCCTGTCTCTTATTAATAACTGCGTAGTTACTCTTACTTCTCTTTTCACTACTGTCCGCTCTGAGGTCCCCCTCATGGAAAGATGTTTAGGCCATATCCCTTCTTCCTTGAATGTGTCCTTACTCTGTTTGGTTTCTTTTATAAATATATTAAGGGAATATATAATTTGTTTCCACCATTAGGTCTTTGCCTATAATTAATGTGGTTTTACCTCTAGTTTCTTTCTTTCTCAATATGCTTTAGATGGGGGAAGTGCCTGTTTCCTCAGTCGTTTATGACTGAGATTTCTCGCTCTATCTTTGTTCAACGCCTGTACTAAACCACCTGTCGTTATTTATCGTCCCATTTATTTTTCTGTATTTTTGCCTTCTCCATTTACAACTGCATAATTACTCTCTGGCCGCTGTCCTTTTGATATGAGGGACAATCAGAAGGAGGAAAATAAATAAATTATGTAAGAGGAGAGCATCAGAAAAGAGGGCAGGGAAGAAAATAAAAAGGTGCAAGAGTCGGTAGAGCATCAGAGAGGAGGGCAGGGAGTATGGAACGTCAAAGTGAGAGCACAAAGCATATCCAAGACATACACAATAAATTGTAACAAGGGAGTAAAAAGGGCTAATAGGAAAAAACCTTTTTCTGGCTGAAACTATAAATTTTAACCACTGACAGAGTAGAGGAACTGTATCGGACGTGCTACGGGGGGGGGGGGGGGGGTACTGGATACCGCGTCAGGAACAGATATTTATAAAGGTTAATAGAGAAGATAACCAAAAAAAGTATCTAAAAGACATATTCAGAGAAAAGGCAGACTATGGCAGAAAAGGGAAACTAGTCTGCCTTTTCTCTGAATATGTCTTTTAGATACTTTTTTTGGTTATCTTCTCTATTAACCTTTATAAATATCTGTTCCTGACGCGGTATCCAGTACCCCCCCCCCCCCCCGTAGCACGTCCGATACAGTTCCTCTACTCTGTCAGTGGTTAAAATTTATAGTTTCAGCCAGAAAAAGGTTTTTTCCTATTAGCCCTTTTTACTCCCTTGTTACAATTTATTGTGTATGTCTTGGATATGCTTTGTGCTCTCACTTTGACGTTCCATACTCCCTGCCCTCCTCTCTGATGCTCTACCGACTCTTGCACCTTTTTATTTTCTTCCCTGCCCTCTTTTCTGATGCTCTCCTCTTACATAATTTATTTATTTTCCTCCTTCTGATTGTCCCTCATATCAAAAGTAGTAACATTTAAATGTGTGGCCCTCCGTAGATTATTGTTATTATATTTCGAATTGATATTTTTAACAGTAATTGTGTGTGTCCGTTTTTGGATTAGGACAAACATATGCTGCATTTGTTTAGCTGTGAGGGGATAATTGACGTGACAAGCCGTTATGTAGTTTCATGATAACATGACTTAGAAGCAATTTCGGTATCTTTAGCCTTGTTAGCATATTATTTTTGACTCCGGAATTCAGCTCACGGCATTGTTTCTGAACGGCATGATTAATATGCACTTATTTCCTGTAGAACTACTTGCCCGTAACTTTTCAGGATACAAGTTACATTGTAAACTACTGATTTGCTCTACTGTGGGAAGCTGGAGTTTTTATTTTACTTAAGGCTGTGAGCCTGTGTTCGAGTTCTATAAATAAATGGTGTGCGCCATTGTTTTCAGTTCAATCATATCTTCAGTTTTCTGCAAGTTTAATCTTGTTTTATGGCTCATTTTCTCAGCATGCATAATGATATTCCTATGTAATGGTACATATTTCTTTTAAATTCGGTTTCATTTTTGCGGTGGCAGCGCTGGTTTGTTGCTTGTCTAGAATGGCTTTTGTTTCTGCAGTGTAATATTGCAAGTTCCATAATAATGATTTACAGTCTGTTTGTCCAGGGTGTTTGTTGTTCATTTACTTGATATTCCAATTTTGTTGTACAGTTTTTTTTCCTCTGATATGGGGAACATACGAAGTCGTTTGTTCATTGGTTTGCTCTGCTTGTCCATCAAAATCATTTTTTTCTCCCTCCAAGTCCCACCTACTCTCCTATTTTGCGTGTGTCACTCTTGTTTCAGACTTTAATGCATTTTTATGCAGTACAACAGTGTGAATGATTTTATTTTGTATTGTATTGTCCTGGTTTTGCAGGCCTTCTTACTGTCGGCTGTTTTATTTTAATGCTTTTCAGTTCCCTTCTTATGAATTATTTAATAGAAAATCTATTGTCTAATGATTCTTTTATGGTTGTACCATCCCCCAAGAGCTTACATGTGTTCAGAGTTACAAATCTTTCTTTCAATTTCCTTTTTTTTTACTTTATTTTATTATTACATCTACTTTATTTTTACCACTTTTGCAGTTTGTTTCAGGGGCTCTTCCCTGGGATATGCTATATTTTTATTTTTAATTTTTTTTATTATTTATTTCTATTTTTTTTTTTCTTATAAACCAGTGTCACGCTATAACCATTGGGTTTGATATCGATGCCTGGGGCTTACACCCATTGGAGGTGATCCTTCAATGGATGACGGTATCTCAATTAGTAGGAGCAGACTTCCATTCCATTTTCGGAGTGGCCTGCGGATTCGGCCTTATTGCCCACATATGAGTTACCTAGTACAGATGAGCGTGGGGGCAATATAGAGACGTCTGACGCTTTTCGTTGCGAGTTTGGACTAGGTGACGAGGGCTTTTACATATTTTTGGATGGTTGGTGGTAGACGAGAGGACTCCTAACCTTTCAATGTTTCAGGATGGTTAGTGGTAGACGAGAGGACTCCTAACTATAAAATTTTGGGTGGTGTGTTAGACCACTGCAGGTCCATTGGGGTGCTTAGTTGTAGACGCGAGGACTCCTAATCAGCGGAAACCCATCGGACCGCTGCTCCCCGACTCAGGAGACCTTATACGCTGGTTTTTTTGGGGTTCTTTTTGGGAGTGTTTGCAATGTCCCTTTTTGGGGGCTCTATCATGGGTTGGAACCCATGGCCAATCGTAGCAGGGATAACTCTTGGCAGGCAGTAGAAGCAGGCATTACTCCTGTCTTTAGAAGCACACTCTGGAGAGTAGTTTTCATTAATTAAGGGTAGAGTAGTATAGATCTATAATAGCTGACACCAATCACTTCTTGCACTATTTTCTTAAACTCTCCTTTCACCTTTGTGTCTTTCATTTGTCTGTTAACCTAACATGCGGCAAAAGCATTGAGCTTTCCGCCAATTAGTAATCTCTGTTCTAGGTTCCGTGGCTGGAACGCTCTTGAAGACGCGTGAGTATAAAGGTGTTTTGTGTACGCATGATGCATGTTTTTGTTTAGATAATATCCCTTTGCACGTTTATTGTACATATATTTTACAGGTGCCCCTACTATAAATATTTGAGTTAGGATCCAGATTGAGATTTATTTTTGCATCACCTGTGAACCTTGCTCTTTAAATACCACTTTATATTGCACACATTTTCCCACGTGGAATTTCCTATGTGGATTGCTTTTCCCTTATTTCTGACTCCGCTATGTCCTCCTCCTCATCCACTACTCCTCTGGACAGAGTCCTTAACTTTTTCCCCGCTGATAGAAAAGAACTTACCCGGTTATGTCAAACCTGGCATACCGTTTGGTCCGCCAAGGATCAAGGATTGGAATGGCCATCAAAGGGCTCATTTGATCAGGGCAAGCTCCAAGCCTTGGTCTGCTACAATGAGTCCAACAAAACAGGAAAATCTAGGGATAAACATTTAGCTGCTATTAATAAGTTCATACTTATTGCACGAAACCAACACGATAGGGATCTAGGTAAGTCTGATTGCGATCAAGCTCCTTACCAAGATCCAGTGACACCTACCGCCCCACCACCTTATGATGCAGCTACTGCCAGCTCTACCAAGCTGCTACCATGTGCAGTGGGATATACCCCAGTACCCCCAGGATATTGTGATAAACTTGTCACAGCTCCTCAGTTACAGAATTCCCAGGGATCTCAGACGGAGACCTCCTCATCTCAGGGATCACAGACAGTGACAACTCCGCTACCTGCGGGATCTCCTGCCCCTATGATCTTTGACCCACCTACCACCATGCACATCGCTGGTGTTGTCGATATATCTCCTGTTTCATCTCAAAAGAACCCTATCCCTATGTCCCAGGGGTCGGCACCAACTCAGCCGCACATAACCCCCGCAACAATACCAGTGGCTCAGACTATCGCTCAGTCGCCCACTGTCACAACTGCTCCAACGATGCAAGTAACTACTCAGACCCAGACTCTTACCCCACAGACACGTCATGTCTATCGTACTATCGACGGTTATGAGATTGAGATACCCCCTCCCATTATTGAACAATATCCTTGTGTCCAGAACCCACCGGTTCCGGTCAACATCCAACGCCCAGCTACCAGTCAAACTGACGCGGCTGCCCAGACCTCCCTCTGTCCAGCACTTGGATCAGGATTGACCTCACACATGACCACCCAAACGACTACCTACCCACACATGGGACATACAACTCAAACATCACCTCCACCACCACGTTGGGACACCTCTGCCCAAACTGGTCCCTTGCCCCCTGCATCCCTACCTTGCCCCACCCTGTCTCACTTACGACGGATGGGCTTTATTCCATGTAGTCCTGCTACACAGACACGGGCTATTTGTCAGGAACTCTATGATCGGGGTTTCATTAAAGAGCCCCCTGTTCCGATGAACCCTTCCATGCCTACTCTAGAACCTGAACGCTCTACTCCTCCAAAATGGGATAACTTGGGTGCGCGACCAAAAGTTAGACCCTCCCCATTAGAAGAAGCATGGGAAGTTTTACAACGACAACTCCCAACTCAGTTTGACATGGAGGATATTCGCAACGAACCCCCCCCCCCCGGTGCTAAGTTTTTCCTCCTCTGCGGATGGTGAAGCAATCACTTCCTTTCTTGAGGAAGATTCTCCTCACCTTACACTGCCAAAGACCCTTCCCCTTGACACTCTGATTCCTTCAGGGGCATGCCGTTTGCCACAATATGGCCATGCATTGGCCAGCATGGGAGACGGCCTTGCGTTCGTTTCAGAAGGACTTCGTACTTTACGCAAGTCCCTTTCAGCACACCCGCGTCCTGATATCCCGGACACTGTTGCATCTGCTGCACCAAAATCCGAATTACCCCAACAACATGATGTTATTTCTCACCACACCAGACAACGTCACCCGGGAGGCTATCTTACTGCTGAGGGTACCAGCAGGTGCCTTGCAGTCATTGACAGTCCTCGTAACCCTACAGTTTTTACTGCCCTAGATGCCAGTGCAGAGCATGCTCTACCTAGCCCACCTAGTACACCCGCCCAATATGTGGCATTACATGAGAATTCATGGCATTATGTTCAGCCATGGATTGATAATCTTGCAGGATGGTCTGAGGCTCTCCAGCCCCAGTCCGCCCTTTTCCCATGTGAAGGATCCTTGCGGTCTGATAAGCTCTCGTTAGTGCGAAACCTTATTTATGACCACCCTGACCCCCATTGGGATCAGAAAACAACCCTTTACCTAATCCAGGGTCTTCAAGTTTGGAAAAAGTACGAAAATCAATTCCCCCCACCTGCCGCAATAGCGACCCTTCCATCCTCAAATGCTAAACTCTTACCCCTACTGAACAAGATGTCAGGTGGTGTCCCTCATACGGAGTACACCCCACTTTCGGCTGTTGAACTAAATAGCCTTATACTGCAGCTCCCAGATATTGCAATGGGAGGCAACCGATGGTTAAAGAAATTGCAGGACATTACACTAGGCTCCACCTTGTCAGTTGGTGACATGAAAGCGTTATTGGGCAGAACCCCACACGCCAGTGTCACTGATATATTCACTCAAGCGGGCTATGCCAAATTTGTAACTGATACTCAATATGATGGTAACCCTTTAACAGAGATTCAGACCAAAGTATTTCAGGAAATCTGGACCATGTATCCGGCCCTTAAAGATTTTTCAGTTATCACTTCCCAAAGATGGGAAATGGACTCAGAGCCTATTGAGGCTTATTTACTCAGACTCCAAGACCTCTTTAAAGAAGAGACAGAGGAAAAATTTGACTCTGATAATGCCCTTCCAGTGTTCTACCATTTACTTAAGGGAACCTTACCTTCAGAAATCAAGAATAAATTAGAAAACACAGTTGGTCTCCAATTGGAAAAATGGCCAAAAATTCGCGAACACATTCTACATCATTGTAGAAGGCTTATTAAAAGCAAGCAAGATGAAGCTCAACATCGTAAGACAGTACGCACTAACTTAGAAGTGCTACAAACTGAAGATCTCAAAGAGAAAAGAGCCTCCAAGAGCCCTGACACAGATCCCAATACCCCCGAGACCTCTCCCCCTGTTATTGTTATGTATGCTGACCATAGAAAAGGTGATTACGACAAAATGAGAAAAATGGTGAAAAAAAGACTGAAAGGAGCAGCTCGCAGAGTAAAAAACTTGCATCAGGCGTGGATGCTGTTTAAAAACACCATCCTGGAGGTTCAGGACAAATATATTCCACGTATTAGAAAAAAGGGAAAAAAGACTAAACGTCAGCCGGCGTGGCTAAACAGTAAGATAAAGGAAATCATTAGAGCCAAAAAACAATCCTTCAGAAAGTGGAGAAGAGAACCAACTGAAAGTAACAGGATAGATCATAAGGAATGCCAAGCCAAATGCAAAGCGGAGATAAGGAGGGCAAAAAAGGACTTTGAGAAGAAATTAGCGTTGGAAGCAAAAATACATAGTAAAAACTTTTTAGATACATTAAAAGCAGGAAACCGGCCAAAGAGTCGGTTGGGCCGCTGGACGAAAATGGTGTTAAAGGGGCGATCAAGGAGGACAAAGCCGTAGCGGAGAAATTAAATGAATTCTTTGCTTCGGTCTTCACCGAGGAGGATTTGGGGGGGACACCGGTGCCGGAAAGAATATTTGAAGCGGGGGAGTCGGAGAAACTAAACAAATTCTCTGTAACCTTGGAGGATGTAATGGGTCAGTTCAGCAAGCTGAAGAGTAGTAAATCACCGGGACCTGATGGTATTCATCCCAGAGTATTAATAGAACTAAAAAATGAACTTGCGGAGCTACTGTTAGAAATATGCAATCTGTCCCTAAAATCGAGTGTAATACCGGAAGACTGGAGGGTAGCCAATGTTACTCCGATTTTTAAGAAAGGTTCCAGAGGAGATCCGGGAAATTATAGACCGGTGAGTCTGACGTCGGTGCCGGGCAAGATGGTGGAGGCTATTATTAAGAATAAAATTGCAGAGCATATACAAAAACATGGACTGATGAGACAAAGTCAGCACGGATTTAGTGAAGGGAAGTCTTGCCTCACCAATCTAATGCATTTTTTTGAGGGGGTAAGCAAACATGTGGACAATGGGGAGCCGGTTGATATTGTATATCTGGATTTTCAGAAGGCGTTTGACAAAGTGCCGCACGAAAGACTCCTGAAGAAATTGCAGAGTCATGGAATCGGAGGTAGGGTATTATTATGGATTAAGAACTGGTTGAAAGATAGGAAGCAGAGAGTAGGATTGCGTGGCCAGTATTCTCAGTGGAGGAGGGTAGTTAGTGGGGTCCCGCAGGGGTCTGTGCTGGGTCCGTTGCTTTTTAATGTATTTATAAATGACCTAGAGATGGGAATAACTAGTGAGGTAATTAAATTCGCCGATGACACAAAATTATTCAGGGTCGTCAAGTCGCAGGAGGAATGTGAACGATTACAGGAGGACCTTGCGAGACTGGGAGAATGGGCGTGCAAGTGGCAGATGAAGTTCAATGTTGACAAGTGCAAAGTGATGCATGTGGGTAAGAGGAACCCGAATTATAGCTACGTCTTGCAAGGTCCCGCGTTAGGAGTTACGGATCAAGAAAGGGATCTGGGTGTCGTCGTCGATGATACGCTGAAACCTTCTGCTCAGTGTGCTGCTGCGGCTAGGAAAGCGAATAGAATGTTGGGTGTTATTAGGAAGGGTATGGAGTCCAGGTGTGCGGATGTTATAATGCCGTTGTATCGCTCCATGGTGCGACCGCACCTGGAGTATTGTGTTCAGTACTGGTCTCCGTATCTCAAAAAAGATATAGTAGAATTGGAAAAGGTACAGCGAAGGGCGACGAAAATGATAGTGGGGATGGGACGACTTTCCTATGAAGAGAGGCTGAGAAGGCTAGGGCTTTTCAGCTTGGAGAAGAGACGGCTGAGGGGAGATATGATAGAAGTGTATAAAATAATGAGTGGAATGGATCGGGTGGATGTGAAGCGACTGTTCACGCTATCCAAAAATACTAGGACTAGAGGGCATGAGTTGAAGCTACAGTGTGGTAAATTTAAAACGAATCGGAGAAAATTTTTCTTCACCCAACGTGTAATTAGACTCTGGAATTCATTGCCGGAGAACGTGGTACGGGCGGTTAGCTTGACGGAGTTTAAAAAGGGGTTAGATAGATTCCTAAAGGACAAGTCCATAGACCGCTATTAAATGGACTTGGAAAAATTCCGCATTTTTAGGTATAACTTGTCTGGAATGTTTTTACGTTTGGGGAGCGTGCCAGGTGCCCTTGACCTGGATTGGCCACTGTCGGTGACAGGATGCTGGGCTAGATGGACCTTTGGTCTTTCCCAGTATGGCACTACTTATGTACTTATGTACTTATGACCAACGCTATGACAATAACACCCGAAATCCGGGCCCACGGCCCTACCGCCCAGACCGTAGAACTGATTACCCTGAAGAACGTGGTCGCCGTTCTCAACCTCAAAGAGGCCCCCCAAGGGGCCCGTCTGATTCCAATAGAAGACCCAGAGACTACCGTTCCCGACCTAGTCCAGATCGATATCTAGATGTCCAGTGCTATCGTTGTCATCAATACGGTCATTATGCACGCGAATGTTCACAACCATTACAACACACTCCCAGAAATCAAAATCGCCGCGATCCTCCAGAACGGCAGTCTTTCCCTTTGTGGAATCCAGATCAACGCCGCCCACAGTGACTAGGCGTGGTCCACACTACAGCAGGACTGGATGATCCTATGATCACCCTGTTAATCTGTGATGTTCCCGTCCCCTTTTTAATTGACACAGGCGCCTCTCGCTCTGTGCTTGCCCACATTCCGCATAAACTGCAGAAATTTCTCAAAGTTTCTCCTGACAATATTACCACCACAGGATTTGATGGTGTCCCAACAGACACACCGCTGCTTGAACCCCTGCCCATTAAATATGCCGATCTACAACTTTCGGCTCCCTTTTTGTATGCTCCACTATGTCCTGTCAATTTACTTGGAAGAGATCTGTTGACATTGTTTCACTTTGAAATTCATTTTGATCCTTCCCCTAATGAAAGCACTTCACTCATGATGGCTGTCACCTCTATGATTGAGAAACAAATAGAGGTAGCGCTGAATTATTTGCCGGGTTTCCTTTGGGCCACACCTGATAAACCCTATGGTGAAGTTACAGGCCCTCCCCATCGTATCCAGCTCTTACCTGGCTGTAAAGGCCCCAAAATCGCCCAATATCCACTGAAGCCTGAAGTTATTGCTGGAGCTCAGGAACAAATTGATTCCTTATTACAGCAAGGCATCATTGAAAAATGTAATTCACCATATAATACTCCATTATTCCCTGTTCCAAAGAAAGAACCTGGCGCCTTCCGTATAGTACAAGACTTACGAGCGCTAAATGACCTCACTTACGCTGTATTTCCGAACGTTGAAAACCCGACTACACTTCTCAATAGTATCTCCTTGCAGACATATCATTCCACCATTGATCTGTCCAACGCCTTCTTCTCCATCACTCTTGACCCTGTAAGCCGTCCGTTAACGGCTTTTCAATTTAATAACACAACATATCAGTGGACTCGTCTTCCCCAGGGATTCACCGACAGTCCTACCATCTTTTCCCAAACTTTAGCAGGACACATACAGGAATTTAAACATGACAGATATGTTCTCCCACCACACACTTCTATTGTCCAGTATGTGGATGACATGCTCATCACATGCCCTGACTTCGACACTTGTGTTCAAGTCACCTGTGACTTTCTTGGCTTTCTTGCTACCAAGGGCTATAAAGTTAACAGGAAGAAATTAAAAGTTGCTCAAACACATGTTACCTTCCTTGGCCATCACATCGGCCCTCATCAGAAAGGTCTAGGCCCTGATACACTGCAACATGTCTCCTCCTTGCGTATGCCCACAACCGTTTCTGATCTCAGAGGTGTCCTTGGCATGCTAAATTTCTGTCGCCTTTGGATACCCAATTATTCAGCTCGTACTCAGCCATTTTACATGAAACTACAAGGTAAACAGAAAGTAAAACATGAATCATTACACTTTACAGCTCAGGAAACAACTGATCTTATGGCCCTTGTGAAGGATGTTATGCTTTCCTCACCATTGGCAACCATTGATGTTTCTCAGGATGTGCACCTTTGGGTTGTGCATACCGAGGATACTTGGTCTTGCCTAATCACACAAGAACATGATGATCTTGCATGTGGTTACCTTTCAGGTACTTTCTCGCCGGTTGAAAGAGCTTTTGCTACTTGTGAGAAAGGCCTTGTTGCTGCCAGCACTGCTGTCACTAAATTATACAGCTACATTCCTCACCTTCCGGTGATTCTTCACACGTCCCATGATGTTAAATATCTGCTGGACAAACAGATTAGTCACATGACTGTCTGCCGGTTACAAAAGTATCAAGTGCTTTTGTTCAGTGTAGTGCACTCTATTCATCCATTAACTTTAACTGACCTTCAACGCCTAGATCCACTGCTCACCATCACAAAGACAGCACAGAATGCTATCTTTCCCCATGAGTGCACTACCCAATTATCTGTACCCGAATCTCTCCATGTACATTCTGAAATCTTGCAGAGTGGCGAGGTTTGGTTTACAGACGGTTCTCAGCAAAACGGAGTTGCCGGTTTTGCCGCCCTCCGTTATACTCCAGAAGAAGATATACTGGATCCTGTACAATTCAGGTTACCAGATGCATTCACAGCCCAAACCGCAGAACTTGCAGCGGTTTTGTACGTCCTACTGTTTAAAGCACTACACTCAGATTTAAGTATTGTCACTGATTCAGACTATGTTTTTGCTTCCTTGCATTCCCATGTTCGCAAATGGAACCAGAGGGGTATGATTTCCTCTACTGGGCAACCTCTCAGTCACTTACCTTTGTGGACTGCACTTTTTGATGCACTGGAAAAGCGCCATCAAAAAGGTCTCCGCACCAGTATCTCCTGGATTAAAGCACATCAGGAGACGGTTTTTTCTTTCGCCATTAATGGCAACCATGCTGCTGATGAACTAGCCCGTGAAGTCACTTCCTTTTCCACCCTTCCTTCCGGGTCCGCAGCCGATGTTACACTTCCGGTTATCGCGTCCGAAGCGCCTCCCTGTGACACGCCTCCTTCTACTCCTTCGGACTCCACACACTCTGAATCCTCCTCTCCAAACACCCCTCCTATTTTTCAAGCCCCTCCTGTCATTACCTCCTTGCTATCTCCTGAACCTGAGCCCCCTGTGACGTCCCCTCCCTCTGAATCCCTAACCTCAGACTTCTCTACTACCCTTATTTCCTCACTTACACAAGCAGAACTCACCTTGTGGAAGCAAGCTGGATGTTTTCTTAATCCGAATGGTATTTGGACCCATCCTAATGGTCAATTATGTGTTTCACAGCATGTTTTATCACTCCTTCTGCATGCTCTTCATTACCCCTTACATTTAAATGCTAATACATTGTATGATCAATTGTCCTCCAAATTATGGGCTCCTCAATTGATGCCCATGTGTCACACTGTAGTTCATAATTGTTATAAATGTTTTCTGTACACACCTAAACGAGGACCTGTCATTCCTTCAGGTCATTTGCCTGTTGTCCAGGGACCTGGCCAACATTGGTACATTGATTTTACTGATATGCAGGCACCTGTTCGTGGTAAACGGTATCTGCTTGTCTGCGTGGACGCTTTCTCTAAGTGGGTGGAAGCTTACCCTTGCTCTAGAGAAACCGCACAAACCATGGCACAGTCACTTTGTACTGAGATAATCCCACGATTTGGCATTCCTGCTAAGATCACCACAGATAATGGTACACACTTTGTGAATGAACTTTTGCAGAACCTCCTCCCAGCACTTGGCATTACTCACAGAACTGTCTGTGTCTACAAACCCACCAGTAATGGTTTGGTCGAAAGATACAATGGATTGCTTAAAACCAAATTGCGTCAGCTTATGGCAAATGGGATTAAGAATTGGCTTGATGCCCTCCCACTGGCACTCTTATCTCTTCGTGCTACTCCATCCGCTTCCCTTAAACTGACGCCTTTTCAACTATGTACAGGTCGCCGTATGCGACTTCTACCCGGCAATCCAGACACTTTAGTACCCGATCAATACTCTGTATATTGGGATATTTTACAAACTATTGTAAGTTCTCTGTCCTCAATTCCACAGGCTATTTCGGACAGAAGAGGGGATTGTGATGTCAATAGACCCCCCCCCTTTTAAAGTTGGTGATCTGGTGCATCGGCGTTATTATACGCACAAGACCTGGCGAGATCCCATCTACATTGGGCCCTTCAAGATAGAGGCTTTGTCAGCTACAGCTGCCAAGCTTGAGGACCACACATCCTGGGTCCATCTGAAAGATATACGAGCCTATCCGAATACCGAATCAGGCCTCCTTGATGTTTCCAGTTCAGCAGCCACTGCAGAAACCTGCCCCACCGCGGACCCCATCTCCACCGCCACTGAGCCCAAGACCACCAACACCGCACCCAGCATCACTGTGTAATCATTTGGATCAACTAGATCAGAAACTTAATCAACTAGTTGCACAAGACCGACCATCTCCCGAATCGCACCTGCTAGATCTCGCTGATATCACCATCAAAACAATTGCTGAGTCACCTGAGTCACCACCTGAACAACCACCAGTACTTGAACCTGCATTTGAGTGGCCATCCTCACCTCCACCTTCCAGTGTTCCTGAATTTCCACTTCCCTACGTTGATCTTCGTATCCGTCTCATCCGAATCCGCAACTTTGCAGCAGATTTGAATCTGGGTGAACCAGAGTCTGAGCACTTTTTAACACTGCAGAATTTGTACAGCAACACTTGTACTTCCCAAATCAGGCCAGATAAATGCCACGCCAAGTCCGGTCACAGTCCACTCCAGAAGAAACCATCCCCTTACAGACTATTCCCTTACAGAAGGTTCCAACCCCCTTACCACCTCCCTCCGCCTCTTCAGTTGCTATACTACTCCGCAGGGAATCAACCCTCCGTAGGGAACCAACATCAGAGAACCTTGCTGCCCTTGAGGACATCAAGGAACCAGATCCACAAAGAACCGAGCTTTACCCTGTTGACAAGTGTGACTCTGAGCAGTTATCTGAAACCAATACCCATTGGTCCAACGACTTTGACGAACCTTATCTGGAAGACGACACCATTCCAGACGACACGGACACAAACAGCACCGTTGCAAGTGTTGTTTCAGCAGCAGTTACGGTGTTACATCAGTACACCCTCTTCTTCTGCTTTCCATCTGCTCGATTGTTTGCTGTTGGACTCTTGTGTTTTATCATACTTTGTATAGGTTTGGTGTTGTTTCTCACTACCCTGTTTACCTATACTGCTGACAGAAACCTCTTTGATCTTTGGATCACACTCAGTGCCTTTCCCACTGGCAACGTTACTTTGCCCGTTGGAAACGCCACGGTACTTGCAACTACCTCTGTACTTGCAACTACCTCTGTACTTGCAACTACCCCAGCAGTACTTGCAACTACTTCTGTATTTGCAACTCCTCCTGTTCCAACAACTACAACAGCAGCCTACACAGAACCCCAACAGTATACCACATTCACACGCTTGTTTGGACACACATCCCTCCAAACGATCAAAAAGATCAGTCCCCTTGCCACCAGGAATCCCACCCCCTGGGCAGACACATCTGCCACAACAGACTTTTCAACTGGCAATCCTACAGTGCCTATTGAGAACTCTGCAACTACTCCTGTCCTCACTAATTCTCCTATTTTGCATTCTACAAGTGTTCCCTCTAATATCAGTAGCTCGGTTCATATTGTCCCCAATCGTGCAACTACTTTTGAGGATAATATTACCTTGTCTGTATTACGAACCACCCCTCCTCCTTATCCTTTGGTGCCTAATACTGACGCTCCTCCTCCCACGAATACTACCTTAACCACTCCAGGTACCAGAGTCCCAGCTACACGTCCTCCCAGATAGCCCAACACCCCTCATTGACTGTTACACCCGTGACATAATATATGTCCCATAGCAGACTAAACAACCAGCCTTCACCGCCGCAAACAGTTCCTTCCCTTGAATCTCCACTACCGTTGCCTAATTTAGATGATCAAGTAATCCCAGAGTACCTTTTAGATCCTCAAGAATTAAGATTTCCCCATTGGGACCCAGCTCCAGAAGACAATCCCAATTGGGATCCCCTCACTCGATATCAGACACTGTGTGAACCCTTACTTGAGAATTGGACACTCGGTCCCAGTCGAACAGTTACTCATACTCTGGCATTATTTGGAGGAAGCTTGGGTTTACAGGTTGAACAGACTGATGAGCTCCTAATAAGACCAGAAACTGGTGACGTGGTGGATTTTTGGTTATTCACATACGCCATACTTGGCACTGACTGGATACCTTTTTTGTTTTTCAGGGAGGTTGGATTGGGACCTTTGGAAATATATAGTCTTTTTGAAGTACCCGATCCCACTGAGAAAGGGGCTATCAGAGTTTACCCCCCCTTACCCAAGTCATACCCAATGATATATCAAGCCTTGATATATTTTGGGATATTGATTATTGTCATTGCAGCTCTTGCTAAAACCCTAGGGGTGATTCTGTTACTCACTTTTATTCTTAGCCGCCAATTGCCTTTTGTACAGTCCAGATCTAACATCTAATCATGAAAACTACCAACATGAAGTGCCTGGCCCTTTTCTTGTGTGTGCTCACCATGCCCATTGTACATGGAGCACAGGATTTAGAAAAATTTCTGCAAAAATTTACGACCACTTACGAAATAACATTACCCACCACAAAAGACACGACCACAATAACCCTTGATGTGTGTGCCTACACTATGTGTGGTGAACATCCTGTGCAGCAATATTTGTCAGCTTTTGAAATATACCTGTGTCCCTTCTCCAATTGCGGAAGTTGGGCGCAAGTATGGTGGTACACAGGTTCATGGGTTCCCTACTCAGGTAGCGAAATTCCAGATCTCAAAAAGAGCATTTCCATTATGAAATTGCGAGTGACTGGCCTTTGTTCAATGACCAAATGTAATCAAGTGGCTATCACTTTCAGAGGAGTAACGGCTGTTACATACAGAACTTATTCCTTAGGAATTGATGCCACAGGTAGAGACCCCATTGGCAAATTTAAGATTGTTCCACCCCCAGCACAACTAGAAAAGAATCCTTTGATGCCAACAAAGATCCCAGAAGTAAAGATTCCTTATCAGATCGTGCCAATTAATAATTCCAAAGATTTAATGGCATTAGAAACAGGATTTGGAGAAACAAACTTGTGGCTCGAATGGGCGCATTATACTACAAAGAGTTTGAATGTCTCTAATTGTTATTTTTGTTCCCATGCAAGAGCAGAACCAACAGTAGTCCCCTTTCCTTTAGATCTCCACAATGACCCAGATGGTTTTTGGTGTATGCTAGAGTTACTTCAGGTAACAACTGAAGTGAATCAGTCTTGTCAACATCTTGACAAACACCACCCCTACTTACCCCCTCGGATGAGGGTTCCACCTGCATTCAGGATTCCAGATCCTGCTACCAGATATCATACATGTCTGGAACGATATGGGGTGAAAAATACACGGTTTCTAGGAAATTTGACTAATTGTAACACAACCCTAGAAAAAGGGACTCTGCGAAATCTGAACCTCACAGAGTTTTCACAGGCTAGAGCAGACATATGGTGGTACTGTGGAACCCATACTATCCACCATACACTTCACAAAAGTTGGACAGGCAGATGTGCCCTAGTCAAATTGGTAATTCCAATCATTATAGCATCCTTGCTCCCTCCTCATAGCAGCTCTTCCTCACGAGTGAAGAGAGATGCAATGCCTGGATCCTTTGATGATCGGGTATATATAGATGCAATTGGAGTTCCAAGAGGGGTACCTGATGAGTTCAAAGCCAGAAACCAGATAGCCGCAGGGTTCGAATCAGTTTTCTTTTGGTGGGCTACTATAAATAAAAATTTAGACTGGATCAACTATATATATTACAACCAGCAGAGATTTGTGAATTACACTAGGGACGCGGTCCAAGGAATTGCTACACAATTAGATGCCACCAGCAGAATGACGTTAGAAAATCGATTAGTGCTTGACCAGATTCTGGCAGCAGATGGCGGAGTGTGCCGCAAGATAGGTACACAGTGTTGCACTTTTATCCCCAACAATACTGCTCCAGATGGATCGATCACCAGAGCTTTACAAGGCTTAACCTCACTGTCACAAGAATTGGCAGAGAACTCTGGTGTCGACACTTCTTGGACTGGTTGGATGGATAAAGCATTTGGTAAATGGAAGACATTTATCATTTCTGCAGCCACTACCATAATCATAGTGGTAGCAATTTTTGTACTAGTAGGATGTTGCATAATCCCCTGTGCTAGAGGCTTAGTAGAACGCTTAATTGAAACTGCAATAACAAAAAAGACAACAACAGGACAATATGTCCTGTATGAAAATCTCCTTCCCAACACCACTGGAGATAACACATTGGACTATCTCCCTTTGAGACGGACCAATCGCTATGCGAATGCTAGAGACACTATAGAAATGTCTGCAACTGTATAATCAGGTAATAGCACACAGGGATACAATATAATAACGTAATGCTTTATGGAACAAGGTAATCAATATTCAATATGATTATTTAATCTATGCAAATATATACTCAAGATATAATCAGCATATAACCAAAGAACTAATGATTGTTAACAGTATATACATATATAGGTAGAAGTAAGATAGAACCTGCATATTAATAGGTTGGAAAATATAGTTGTTAGTGCTTTCATTCAACTGCAGATAAGAGTAAGTCCCAAGAAGAATTGAAATAGAGTTCGGTAATTTAATCTCAATTCAAACAAGTTGGACTATACAGGTTTTTGATTAGACTCTCCAAATGCAATAAACCGATAGAATACCTTCTGGAATGGATGGTACCATGGTATGTTAACCCTGGTGTCACCCTATGGGATAGGGTGAAGAGGGGAATGTTAATATGTGTTGTAGCTTGAGGCCTATCCACTGGAATGGTGGTAGGCCAAGTTACAGGGCTTTGGCCAGCTGAGAAGTCCTGAATAGGCCTGATAACCCATTGATGGCCTTGTAGTAGAGAACCTGCAGAAGCAGGATTGCAGGAAGAGTGTTAATAAAACCTGGTACAACTTACAAATTGAATGTAGCACATATGATGGTTGAATAATGGATTAGAATGGATAAAATCTGGTTTTTAAAATGAAGTCTGTGCTTCTATGAGATGATACTCAGATCATAAGATGTTATGAAAGCTGATATGTTAATAATAGGAGAGAAAGAGAAAAAACAAGTGTTGACGAGAACGGAAGTTTCACAATCATTTGCAATAGCTAAAATAGATATTTTGGTATCAAGAAAAAAACAAGATGTTTACGAGAACGGAAATGTTTGAAATAGCTAGAACCGGAAAAGAGATAGTACAGATGGTACAGATGTACACCTGCCGGAAAGAGTTGGGCAAGAATAAAAAAAAAACAGGGTCTTGCCATTAATTTGTATAGAGGTCTTCGCCTATAAAAGGAGATGAGATTTAGACAGAAAGTGGGAAGTTTCCTCCAACACTTGACCGACAGCAGAGCTCTGTCCAGTTGAACTCAGGATCTGTTGATGATTGTACTGTCCTGAAGACCTTATATTGGTGAGAATAAATACTTTATCTCTGGAAACTATCTTTGTCTTCATTTCTATATTTCTATCTGCCTTCTATTTATCACCTGATCTACTAAGTAATCCACACACCAATAATACTGATTCCCTGAACTAATTTGGGTTGATCTTCAATATAATATATGTGGGAAAATAAAAGGTTAAAGATTTACTTTGATCCTAATGGACAGAAAGCTGTGGTCATGGGAATAAGCTTTGAACTCCGCCTTCTGATGCCTCCCCAGAGCAGACCCCCATGGGACTGGGTAACCCTTGAGGTCAGGGAAACAATTCAAACCCTTTTGGATGAACTAACGCTCTTTAACCTTCCGTGTAGAGGGGACAAAAAGGGGTCTAAAAGGGGGGGCATTTAAACAGGAGTCAGAGATATTCCAGTCTAGTTGACAATGGAAAATTGTTAGTCAGTGAATGACTGCCAATAAGTCACATTATAACATAAAGCTGTGAGATCACGTGGTGCTATGAGCTAGGCAGCAGCTGGTTGCACTAGCTCCGGAACCCTCACCCGCAACTTGAGCGAACCGGCGACCACTGTTGGAATATTTTCTAGCAGTGAAACGTGTGAACCCAGCATGGATAGATATCTTCGAAGCTTGCCGGTGATAAAGGCACCAAAGCCCAGTAAAAAAGAAAAAACTAAAACCGCTCTCGGCAAAAACAAAATGGCGGACGGCGTGCACGATTCACCGATGGTATTTTCAGAGGTCCAGCTGGAGCAACTCACCTCTGCAATGATGAAAGCATGGGAGCCGAAATGGATGGCATTGGACCGGAAACTGGAAGGGATGCAGGCCACACTGGCGGGTCTGCAAACCCGCGTAAGCGATGCGGAGGTGCGGGTGGCGGCGCTAGAAGACGATGTGCACGCCTATGTCCCAGATATAAACAGCCTGCAGCAACAGATGAAGACGCATGCCTCCAGGTTGGAAGATCTGGAGAATCGTTCCCGCCGGAACAATATACGGCTGGTGGGACTCCCTGAATCGCTCCCGGAGCGCAACTTGGAGGTATGGTTGGAGACGTGGCTATCGAAAGCGCTGGCACTAACAGATTCTATGGGGCCAGTGGTGGTAGAGCGGGCCCACCGCGTGGGGAGGAAAATGGAGGCACAAGGCTGCTGAACTATAGACACAAGCAAGAAATCCTGCAAGGCTTTCGCTTGAAGAGGGAGACCTTTAAATATAATGGGAGGAATGTCTTAATTTTCCAAGACTTTTCAGCAGAGGTACAAGCAAGACGTAAACTGTTTCATCCAGTGTGTACAACTTTAATCAACAAAAAAATTCGCTTTGCTTTGCAATATCCGGCACAATTGAAGGTGCTGCTGCAGGATCAATGGCACACATTCCATACTGTGGCAGCTGCACAGAAGTATCTCCAGGACAATAACATATACAGTCCAGGGCAAGAGTAAGACAGCAGGCCTTAATATAAAAGGGACATAGAAGTTGGACTGTATGTGAGTAAAAGACAAGGGCAATTCACTCACATTTGGGTATTGCGGGTGGGGATCCCAAGCCTGTTTGCGTGATTCAGTTCCATAACCAGGTAGGCCTGGAGCATGAAAAGGGTGGTAGATAAAGGGAGACACGGGGGGGGGGGGTGGGTTTGGGAGGGGGAAATTCTAGTTGGAACAGGGGACTACAAAACATCACTAGATTAAATATAAAGAGAAGGTGGAGTTACACGAAACTAGTTGGTATTGGTACATTGGAAGGAAATAAACTGTTTATGGGGGGAAGCCGTGTGGACGACGGTGGAGATCAGGGGTTGGTCACGAAGGCAGATACAGAAGCATTATGCCAGCACGGATAATATCATGGAACGTGGGGGGGATTAGCACCTCCACGAAACGCTATAAAATTTTGCAGGCGTTGTGTAGGCACAAAGCAGACATTGCTTGCCTGCAGGAAACACGGTTGAATGACCAGGGACATGCTAAACTGAATAGGACCTGGGTGGGAGAATGTCATGCGGTGGCGGCGCAGGGGCGGAAGGGGGGTTTAGCGGTCTTAATCCGGAAAGGACTCCTGTGCAAAGTTAATTTGTTGTCACAGGGAGGGCAGGGGAGGTATCTTATTTTGAAGGTTTGGATACAGGTAGTAGAGTTTATATTAGTAAGAAGCTGGTTCAGGCGGACTGGAACACGCTGGAGCAGATGTACTGGAGTAGGTAGGCTGGAGCAGGTGTACCGGAGCAAGTAGGCTGGAGCAGATGGGCTCGAACAAGCAGGGAGAAGCTGGAACAGTTGGACTGGAACACTGGAGCAAGCAGGGGAAGCTGGATCGGCGGACTGGAACAAGCTGGGATCGGGCGGACTGGAACAAGATGGGATCATGCAGACTGGAACGAGCTGGAGCAGGCGGACTGGAACACACTAGAGCATTTGGACTGGAACAAGCAGGCTGGAGCAGATGGACTGGAACAAGCAAGGGGGAAGCTGGATCGGCGGACTGGAACAAGCTGGGATCAGGCGGACCGGAACAAGCTGGATCAGGCGGACTGGAACACGCTAGGGCAGCTGGACTGGAACAAGCAGGAACTAGTCACACCCACTAAGTTCGAAAAATGTGGGGGAGGGGAGGTCAAGAGCCTAAGAGACAGAGCTGTTCTCTGCAGGGAGACTATCTCTAAAAGGTATTTTCTCTGAAAAAAGCTGTTGCTTTTGAGACAGAGCTGTAATCTGCAGGCAGACTCTCTCTAAAAGGTGGCTTCTCTGAAAAAGCAGTTGGTTTTGAGGCAGAAATCTGCTCTCCCCAGAAAGAACTAGTCACACCCACTAAGTTTGAAAAATGTGGGGGAGGGTAGGTCAAGAGCCTAAGAGACAGAGCTGTTCTCTGCAGGGAGACTATCTCTAAAAGGTATTTTCTCTGAAAAAAGCTGTTGCTTTTGAGACAGAGCTGTAATCTGCAGGCAGACTCTCTCTAAAAGGTGGCTTCTCTGAAAGACCAACACTACAGCTCCCAACTGGACACAGACCTTGCGGGTCATGCTCCATGTGTGCATCCTCTATGTGTATCAGTACTTTCATACAACCAATCACAATGAAACACTATCCATTGAACCATTCATCAGAGGGTGTTGTCTACCTAATTATATGTCTTTGCCATCTAATATACACAGGAAAGACAATTCGTTAAAATGTAACTAAAATAAAAAATAAAAAAAAACTAGAATGATAGAAAATAGAACGCTACAATGGCTCGGGGAACCCCCCCCCCCCCCCCATCATTTTTGATCACTCTCACCAACAAGGGACCTGCTTTATTCCCAAATCTACTTAATTTGTATTTGTAATATAGGGAGGACCGTGTCTCCCGTTCATGCAGAAGGGTGTTCAGCGCTACCTGAACCACCCTCAGTGCCTCCAAGGACTCTGGAGTGGGTTTACGCATATGTGTGCGCCTTGCCTTCTGGAATTGCTTCTCTAAATGTAAGATACTGGCTTGTTGGTGCCTGCGCCAGGAGCTACAGTATGCAATAATATCTCCCCTTAGCACTGCCTTGGACGCATTCCAAAACAGCACCGGTTGTGTCTCTGCATGCGCCCCATTGTGAGTAATATATGCTTCCCACTTTTCACGTAGGTATGCCTGAAATTGTACATCTCCCTGTAAATAAGCTGGGAACCGCCATCCCTTTCCTCCCTCTCTGTCCGCCGGGATCGTAATATCCAACCATATGAGAGCGTGGTCCGAGATTTCCTCGGGACCCACTTCTGCAGACTGCACCCAGGGGAACACGGTGGTCTCTACCAATATATAGTCTAGGCTTGCCAAGGTACCATGTGCCCTCGATCTATGAGTATACTCCCTATCCTCAGGGTGCAAAACTCTCCAGGCATCCACCAACCCCAGCATTCTCCGGAAGGCACAGAAATCTTTACACCTTCGTCCCTGATAATGTGGAGAGGAAGAGCTCATTGACTGTTACACCCGTGACATAATATATGTCCCATAGCAGACTAAACAACCAGCCTTCACCGCCGCAAACAGTTCCTTCCCTTGAATCTCCACTACCGTTGCCTAATTTAGATGATCAAGTAATCCCAGAGTACCTTTTAGATCCTCGAGAATTAAGATTTCCCCATTGGGACCCAGCTCCAGAAGACAATCCCAATTGGGATCCCCTCACTCGATATCAGACACTGTGTGAACCCTTACTTGAGAGTTGGACACTCGGTCCCAGTCGAACAGTTACTCATACTCTGGCATTATTTGGAGGAAGCTTGGGTTTACAGGTTGAACAGACTGATGAGCTCCTAATAAGACCAGAAACTGGTGACGTGTTGCATTTCCTTCACTTATGCCCAGGCTGGGCTGGCCTTGGAGGGTCATGTCAGAGCTATAATGTCAGAGCTATAGCTGCATCGGTAGCCCACTTGAGGTCAGCCTCCATTAAAGAAATTTGCAATGCTGCAATGTGGTCTTCACATATTCACATCTCACTACTGCCTTGAGCAGGATACCTGACGCAACAGTTGGTTTGGGCAGTCAGTGTTGCAGAATCTATTTGGGGTCTAGAATCCAACTCCATCCTCCTAGGCCCGTTTTATTCTGTTCCAGGCTGCACTTTCATTCAGATTATATATAGTTTTCGGTTAATCTGTGTAATGTCCTCACTGTTGCGAGGCCCAATTGACCAATGTTTGTTGTTTTCAGTGAGCCTGGATGCTAGGGATTCCCCACTCGTGAGAATATGCAAGAAAGTGAGAAAGTGAAGATACTTACCTGTGGCAGTTGTTCTCCAAGGACAGCAGGCTTCATAGTCTCACAATCCCGCCCACATCCCTTGGAATTGTCTCTTTCATTATTTTATTTTTATTTGGTTTTGCTTTAAAATTAAACTGAGGGAACCGTGTTCTCGTGGCAGGCGGGAAGGCACTTGCATATGCGCAGTGGAGCACAGCTCGCGCTTCACAAAGCTCTGACTTTTTTACTTTGGCATAAATGCTGGACTGGGCAACGCGGATTGGTGTCTACCCACTCGTGGAGAATATGAAGCCTGCTGTCCTCGGAGAATACCTGATACATTATCTTTGCTTTATGGAAAGGGTGGTGAATTTATTAAACAGCCTCTAAGGTGGAGACAAAGACTGTATCTGAATTCAAGAAAGCATATGACAAACACAGAGGATCTCTAAAGGAGAGGAAGTTGTATTGGAGGGCAGAATGGATAGGCTACATTTTCTTTATCTGCAGTCATTTTCTATGTTTATAAGTTTCTTTTGTATATGCCAGTAAATACAAGTAATAAAAGAAAAATAGCAACAGTTACACACCCTAGTTTGGCTTAGTTACAGTTTTTAGTGTGAAGCTGGTTCTTTCCAGAGGGATATCTGAGAGGCTTTACCCTGGTGGTTGTTCTGTTCCCACTGTATTATGTAACATCTCTTCTCCTTTTCCTCTTTCTGCACCTTCAGGCAGTGGTGGAAGACAGGGTCACCATTGGCCAGGGATTCAGAATCTAAATCCCTGGTCCCTTTGCTGCAGGGTACATTGGCTGGGGATCTGGAACCAAAGATAGGATTCTTTTGGACTAAGTCATTATACTAGCCCAGATTTTCTTTCTGAGGGATGTATCCTCTAACCCTGTCAGGAAGAAAGACAAAACCTTGTTCCATATCATCATGCTGATCAATCCATAGACTGGTGGGTTGTGTCCATCTACCAGCAGGTGGAGATAGAGAGCAAACTTTTGCCTCCCTATATGTGGTCATGTGCTGCCGGAAACTCCCCAGTATGTTCTCTATCTCAGCAGGTGGTGGTCACACACAGCAGCAGCTCTGGCTAGGCCTCCAAGCCTAATTTTTAGGTTTTGTTGAGTGCCTGGGGTTGAGGGCTCTTCTTGAGCAAGTGCAAACCTGGTGGCGCCAGGTCCCTCCTTTTCTCCCCCCTCCCGCTGGCTCCGTTGAAAAAAAAAAAAAATTTTTGAACGTCCTTAAAGGCGTTTATTTCGACGTTTATTTAAACGTTTATTGCAGCTACTCACTGGGACACCAGGTCGTTACAGCTCGGAGCGGAAAGCAGGTAATTTTTACCTTTTATAGCGGGCAGGGGGTTCCCCGATTGGTCTCCATGTGGCCTATGGCGTCGGAGGGCGAGGGCGCAAAGAGTCGCTCCCCGGATCGCGTGTGCGCTTCTAGAGGGGATGCGGGGGTCTTAAAGTCTGATCGCCCTTGTTGGGTGACAGTTTCGTGACCGATGAGTGTCCCAGTCCTTCCTTCGGTGTGGCGGTTTTTCCCGCCATAAACGCTCATCCCCCGCGGCTCGCCTCCGCCATATTGGCCGGCCACGCGGCTCAGACGGCTTCTTCTTGGGCCGCCCTTGAGGTGGGAGACATTGATGCCATGAACGCCCTTAATTTGGGCGACGGCACAAAAGCGGCTAAAGTTAAGCGCCGTTTTTCACGCGCGGCTCCTTCGCGGAGTGTCGCGCCGTACGCCATCTTGGATGCACAGCATGTCTCTCCCCCGCTCTTGCGAGCGCCGGTTGAGGGTGCGTCTAGGGCTGTAGCCCAGGCTGCGGAAGTGCACAGTCTGGGGGGTTTCTCCCCCGAGTTTGTTTTGCTGCTGCATCAGGCCTCCCTTATGCAAAACGCTGCCCCTGCTCCCTCATCTGGTAAAGAGGTTGAGGCCCCGGAGGTAAACGCCCTCGGGTTGATTCCCAGGCCTTGGAGGACTTTGTCTCCTCCGATGTAGATGAGGGCAGCGTATCTGAGTTCTCCCAACGGTCCTTTGCGGATTCCTTGGAGGAGACGGATCCCCGCTCGGATGGAGCGGATGACCCCTCTGCAGCGCGGCTCTTTAGCTCAGAGGATTTGCCCAACCTGTTAATGCAGGCCATGGGCATTTTGAAGATTTCCTCTCCGGAGGACGTCTCTCCCTCAGCCCCTGTTGGCTCTGCCATTATGCTGGGGACGAAGCGCCCGCATAGAACCTTCCACGTGCATGAGGCCATGCACACCTTAATTTCGGCTCAATGGGATGTCCCGGAAGCGAGCCTTAAAGTGGCTAGGGCTATGTCCCACCTCTATCCTTTGCCTGAAAGTGAACGTGAGGCCTATCTGTGGCCTACCGTGGTTTCTTTAAACACTGCGGTGACTAAGAAAACGGCGTTGCCGGTGGAAGGTGGCACGGCCCTAAAGGACGCCCAAGACAGAAGATTGGAGGCGGCCTTAAGGTCGTCCTTTGAGGCGGCTGCTTTAAGTTTGCAGGCCTCAGTTTGCGGCTCCTATGTGGCCAGGGCGTGCCTGTCTATGGTGCAGCGGGCTTCCCCCTCGGATCATTCCTTGAGGGCTGATTGGCCGGCCCTGGAATCGGGCTTAGCCTATTTGGCAGACTTGCTGTATGATGTCTTGAGGGCCTCAGCTAAAGGCATGGCTCAGACAATCTCTGCGCGGCGGTGGCCTTGGCTGAAGCATAGGTCTGCTGACCACGCCTCTAAATCCCGCCTGGCTAGATTGCCTTTTAAAGGCAAGCTGCTCTTTGAGGTCGAGCTGGACAAAATCATGACCGATTTCGGCACGTCTAAGGGCAAGAAGTTACCAGAGGTCAGGGCTCGGGCTAGTGCTCGCCCCGGTACCTCCAGAGGACGGTTTCAGGAAGCCCGTCGGTACCGCCCGGGCAGGTCGGGCTCCTCTGCCCCCTCTTCCTTCAAGAGGAACTTCTCCCCCAAGCAGCATTCCTTTCGCAGAGACCGCCGTCCCGGAGGTGCTCCCTCCAGTCCTCCCCTAGGGTCTTGTACCCAATGACGGGGCCTTGGTCCACGCCCCAGTGCAGATTGGAGGACGGCTGTCCTCGGTTCTGGAGGAGTGGACCACAATAACTTCAGACGCTTGGGTGCGGGAAGTCATCAGAGACGGCTACAAGCTAGAGTTCTGCCGACCCTTAAGAGACAGGTTTGTACTCTCTCCCTGCAAGTCTCCGGTCAAAGCTGTGGCAGTGCAGCAGACCTTGGACAATCTGATCTGCCTGGGTGCGGTCGTTCCGGTGCCAGAAAATCAGCTTGGCAAGGGACGTTACTCCATTTACTTTGTGGTACCAAAGAAAGGAGGTTCTGTACGGCCTATCCTCGACCTCAAAGGGGTCAATCAGGCACTTTCGCATGGAGACCCTCCGCTCTGTTATAGCGGCAGTGAAGGCAGGAGAGTTCCTGGCATCCTCGGACATCAAGGAAGCGTACTTGCATATTCCCATCTGGCCTCCTCATCAACGCGTTCTGCGTTTTGCAGTACTGGGCCGACACTTCCAGTTCAGAGCCCTCCCGTTCGGGTTGGCTACTGCTCCGCGGACCTTCTCCAAAGTAATGGTGGTCATCGCGGCCTTCCTGAGGAAGGAAGGAGTACAAGTCCATCCTTATCTGGACGACTGGTTGATCCGAGCCCCCTCTTATGCAGAGTGCGGCAAAGCTGTGAACCGGGTGGTTGCTCTTTTGAGCTCCCTGGGGTGGATCATCAACTGGGAGAAAAGCCAGCTGCGCCCAACTCAGTCCCTGGAGTATCTGGGAGTTCGATTCGACACCCAAGTGGGCAGAGTGTTCCTGCCAGACAATCGGATTGTCAAGCTTCAGGCTCAGATGGACCAGTTCCTAGTAGCCTCTCCTCTTCGGGCTTGGGACTATGTGCAGCTGTTGGGCTATGACGGCCACGATGGAAGTAGTGCCCTGGGCCAGGGCTCATATGAGACCACTACAACACTCTCTGCTGCAGCGCTGGACTCCGATGTCGGAGGATTATGCTGTGCGCCTTCCCTTGGACCCAGCAGTGCGCAAGGCGCTGAGCTGGTGGACGCAGACAGACAAGTTGTCTGCAGGAATGCCTCTGGTGACCCCGGAGTGGATTGTCGTCACGACGGACGCCTCTTTGTCGGGCTGGGGAGCCCACTGCTTGGGAAGGACAGCGCAGGGGCTCTGGTCTCCTGCAGAGGCAAAGTGGTCTATCAACCTCCTGGAACTCAGAGCCATTCGGTTGGCGCTTTTGGAGTTCATCCCGGTACTGGCGTTGAAGCCTGTATGGGTCCTGTCGGACAATGCCACGGCTGTGGCCTATGTCAACCGCCAGGGAGGTACCAAGAGCGCCCCTCTAGCCAAGGAGGCCATGAATCTATGCCAGTGGGCGGAAGCGAACCTGGAACAGCTGTCAGCGGCCCACATTGCCGGGGTCATGAATGTCAAGGCGGACTTTCTCAGTCGCCATACCTTGGAGCCCGGAGAGTGGCAGCTATCTGCTCAGGCGTTCTTGGACATCACGAAGCGCTGGGGCCAGCCGAGCCTAGATCTGATGGCGTCATCGGCCAATTGCCAACTGCCGCGCTTTTTCAGCAGAGGACGGGCCCCTCGATCCCTGGGAGAGATGCTCTTCTCCAACAGTGGCCGACACAAGAGATTCTCTATGTGTTCCCGCCCTGGCCCATGTTGGGCAGGGTGCTAGACCGGGTGGCAAAGCATCCGGGCCGGATAATCCTGGTGGGTCCGGATTGGCCCAGACGTCCCTGGTATGCGGACTTGATCAGGCTCTCAGTGGACGAACCTCTGCGACTGCCAGTGGAGCAGGGCCTGTTACATCAGGGTCCCGTGGTGATGGAGGATCCCTCCCCCTTTGGTCTTACGGCCTGGCTATTGAGCGGCAGAGTCTGAGGAAGAAGGGCTTCTCAGACAAGGTCATCGCCACTCTGCTGAGAGCGAGGTAGCGCTCTACTTCTACTGCTTACGCCAGGGTTTGGCGTACCATGGCAGCGTGGTGTGAAGCAGGTTCACTTTCTCCATTTACTGCTACAATTTCTTCAGTGCTGGCGTTCCTGCAAGAAGGTCTGGAGAAAGGCCTGTCGCTCAGTTCCCTGAAAGTCCAGGTAGCGGCCCTGGCTTGCTTCAGGGGCCGCCTGAAGGGTGCTTCCCTGGCTTCGCAGCCAGATGTGGTGCGTTTCCTCAAGGGAGTTAATCACCTGCGCCCTCCTCTGCACTCAGTGGTGCCTGCGTGGAATCTCAACCTGATGCTAAGAGCCTTGCAAAAGCCGCCTTTTGAACCCTTGTCGAGGGCATCTCTGAAAGACCTGACGTTGAAAGCAGTCTTTTTGGTGGCTATCACTTCAGCCAGAAGAGTTTCCGAGCTCCAGGCACTCTCTTGTCGAGAGCCTTTTCTGCAGTTCACTGAGGCAGGAGTGACTATTCGCACAGTGCCTTCCTTCCTGCCCAAGATTGTTTCTCGCTTCCATGTGAGTCAGCAGCTCTGTCTCCCTTCCTTTCATAGGGAGGACTACCCAGAAGAGTATTCTGCTCTCAAATATCTGGATGTGAGACGGGTCATCATCAGATACTTGGAAGTGACCAATGATTTCCGGAAATCGGATCATCTGTTTGTCCTGTTTGCAGGTCCTCATAAGGGTCTGCAGGCTGCTAAGCCTACAGTGGCAAGATGGGTCAAGGAAGCCATTGCAGCGCCTTATGTGGCCGCGGGGAAGGTGCCGCCTATCCAGCTGAAGGCTCACTCCACTAGAGCTCAGGCGGCCTCGATGGCAGAGGCCGGGTCTGTCTCCTTGGCAGAGATATGCAAGGCGGCAACTTGGGCATTGGCCCATACATTCTCCAAGCATTACCGCTTGACTGTGGCTGCTCGGGCGGAGGCCCGGTTTGGAGCTTCAGTGTTGAGGTCAGGGATTTCAATGTCCCGCCCTGGGTGAGTACTGCTTCGGTACATCCCACCAGTCTATGGATTGATCAGCATGATGATATGGAAGGTAAAATTATGTATCATACCTGATAATTTTCTTTCCATTAATCATAGCTGATCAATCCATAGCCCCTCCCAGATATCTGTACTGTTTATATTCTGGTTGAATTTTAGGTTCAAGTTTAGTCTTCAGTTCCTTCAGGAGGACTTCGTGTTCAAGTTTTTTCACTTGGATTCTTCAAGAGTTGAGACGAGTTTGTGTTACAATGAGCTGCTGCATTCCTCTCCCCTCCGTTTTACGGGGCTGGATTGAGACTTAAATTCTGCCGGCACTCCCTCCCGCTTCGTGCGGCTGTAGGGCAGCTTTGTACCCCTCCCGCTTCGGCGGTGTTAGGGTCAGTCAGCTCCTCCCACGGTTGCGGTTGCAGGATAAGCCAGATCCCCCCGCATCGGCGGGTGTGGTGTCCCTCCCCCGCTCCGCGGGGATGAGCTGGACGGATTCCCCTCCCCCACTTGTGTGGGGATGAGCTAGGTTAATTCCCCTCCCCCGTTTCGGCGGTGGTGAGCTGGGCAGAGTGTCCCTTTGTGGGTGTAATTCTCTAAGTGCTGAGTCCTGCGGATGGAGCTTTGATATCGACATACTGAGGAGTTTCCGGCAGCACATGACCACATATAGGGAGGCAAAAGTTTGCTCTCTATCTCCACCTGCTGGTAGATGGACACAACCCACCAGTCTATGGATTGATCAGCTATGATTAATGGAAAGAAAATTATCAGGTATGATACATAATTTTACCTTCTAGAAATTGTGGGCTTAGAAAAGATCAGAACTCCTTTACTCTGGTGGTCACCAATCTTTCTGCAGCCACAAACCCAAGTTATGCAGTCAAGAAAAGTGTGCAACCCCAGGGCGGCGTAGCCGCGTAGGACACCGATATCCTATGAGATTCCCTCCCAGGTAGTGACTCAAATGCAGGTTTTGTGACCCCATTTGGAGTACTGATCCCCAGCTTTGGAAGCTCTGAACTAAAGATTCCAGCATTGCTCAACAGGCATAAATTTAGCTATCTCTACATATAGAAAACTTAGGTTTACAGGTTGATGGGGATATAATATAATGGCTTACAAAAAAACTCCAGTTTTGCTGTAGGTGTCTGGCAGCATGTTTCTGGGCAATTCATACCTTTCAACAACACATATTCTGTTATAACTCAAACCAGTACTACTATGAGGAATAGCCAGTTGATAGCAGAACTGATACATCATCCCAGTATCATAATGATCGTACTGGACAATATACAATCTTCATTTCCTTCGACCTTCATGGTGCCTGACACACACCTACCTCATTTGACCACAATACAACCTTGTATTTGTTATCAACTGACTGGCAAACGCCTTTACGGTATTATGTAAGCCACAATGAGCCTGCAAATAGGTGGGAAAATGTGGGGTACAAATGTAACAAATAAATAAATAACAGGCTACCCTACGTTGGACCAGTGTAATAAACTGTACATTAGAACTGTGCAGATTCCTAATATATGCACTGAACAAAAGTTTTACACTGATACTGTAAATTAATGGCATACAACTTAGTGCAGCATTAAAAAATGTGCACACACACACACACAAACCACTGTGTTATTCTGTCGTCATTTTCTGCATTGGATATTTTAGCTCCCTGCCTGTCAGTGCATGAACCAGTACCTGTTTAGTTTAGATTACTGTAAAAACAAAAAGATCTTATTGGACACAATTTCAGCAAAAAAACTTTCACTGTAATAGCGATAATGACCTGAATGCTTTTGAACACTTAATCAATGTACTATGTACAATGCGGTATCCATTCTATTAATCCTACTTATCTTTGTCTTTTTTTATTTTCTCTTTTTTTCTTTTTTTCTCTTGTATTAAACTCAAAGCAGAGAAAAAGACCTCATCAGTCCTTGCATGGCGTTACTGTGCTTAATGTGCTCAAACGCCAGCGTTCCTTGGACTCCGTTATAATCCTCGGTCTTAAAAAACTCCGCTTCTATATAGTGAATTATGAATATAATAATAATCAATAATAGTCAATCGTGATATTTCTTTCCTTTACAAATCTAATGTTGTAAACAATACTTAATGTTACTTAGCTTTTGATCTTGCCCTACGGGGCTCTCCGTTTCGCTATATGAAATAAGCTTCATCAGGGGGCCAAGCAACTTTTGGCTAATCACGATATCTATAATCAAACAAAATGATACCACATAAACCTTAATATAAATAATCGTTCATTAATATAAAATCACAAGCCATTAAACCACTAACCTTACAACATGGCGTCTCTGCTCCTATGACACCGGTAGTGAAAAGCACCACCCGGAAGGAAACTCTCCTATTTAAGCTCTCAATCAGATGAAATCAACTCCAGATGGAGCCTTGACTATATTTTATTCAATCAAAGGGATTTTTCAAAAAGAATTCTTAACTACTCAAAAAAAGACAGCCCATTCAATTAGTGAATTTAACCCTCTGGGTTCCAAAGTTTGTAATGTGTAAATCCACTTCTGTTCTCTTCTAATTAACATCTTATCTCTATCACCTCCTCGAATATTACATGGAATATGATCTATCGCCAAACATTTCAAAGAATCAAAAGTATGTCCTTTCTCTTGACAATGTGCTACAATCGGAGCTCCTTTCTTATTCAGTTTAATACATGAACGATGTTCAGTAATACGTTGATGTAACCGACGTTTAGTCTTCCCTACATATATTTTTTGACAGGGACAAACCAAAATGTATATAACGAATGTCGATTGACAATCTGTCTGAAAACGTAATTGATACACTTTACCATATATTGGATTTCTAAACTCAGTCACTTCTTGTGTGATGTTACAAGTTTTACACTGTTGACATTTCTTATGTCCTCCCGATGTATTATGTTGAGTTAAAGCCGGTAAATTGGCTGGACTCACAATCTCTTTCAAATTACGAGTTCTGGAAAAAGCAATTCTGATATGTTGATCATGCAAGATTGGATGTGATTGCATCATAGACCAATTGCGTTTAATAATGTTCCTCATTCTATCTCCTCCCTTGAAAAATTGAATAACGAAAGTGTTTATTTCAAGAAGATTCTGAATTTATCTCTAAATGGAATATGATCCTAAACAAATGTTCCTTAGACCTCATGTTGTTAATTATTGAGAAAAGCGACATTATGTTACAACAGAATAAAGACACTTTAGACAAAGAACTTGCTAACATGAAAGAGAGATTATCATTAGATGATTTTGATCGTCAACACCTTCAGTTTAAAGAATCGATGGAAAAGTTTAAAGAGAATATTAAAGGACTAAAGACAAAAAAATTATCTAGAGACTTTAAAGATTATCAAGACGGTAAGGTGTATCCATGGATGTGGAAAGAACATCAAGAGAGCCAGGATACTCAATACAAACGGGTTGGCTTTAGAGATACATCAGCCAGCTTGAGTTCCAGCAGTGGCGGGATATCTGAAGGTTTTTTAGGATCCAACCAAGAAAATCGTGTAATGAGTCGACAAACAAGAAACAGAGGGAGAAGCAATTTTCCAATAAGAGCACAGAGAGGATCACGTCGGAAGTGATTAATCTATCCTCTAAACCTTTATCCAGTATTGAAATGAGTCTACTCTCAAGAGGCTTATCATTTGTACCAGCAGTCAATTACAATCCGTTTCAATTTAGGATTGATTTGGAAAGATTTTTGAGGACTTTACAACTAAAAACCTTTTTTGATGGAAAAGAGAACATACAGGATAATTCAATTATAGCTCCCAAATCAACTTGGATCCCACCGACTCCCATGGATCCTTTAATTTCAGCCTTCCGTACCCTAGTACTAAGAGACATGGATGATTATTTTGATAAGAAACACTGGCGGTTTCATGATAACTTGAGTAAAAAGGGATTGCTGTGCAAGATTTACAGGATAAGACCGACCTGGTGATAAAAAGAGCCGACAAAGGGGGCGCCATTGTGGTATTAGATCGTGACCTCTATGTTAAAGAAATTAACAGACAACTTTCAGATGAGACTACATATAGGAAGATAGATATTGACCCCACTACAGTATATATCTTCAGAATGAGATCAAATATCTAACAGAGTTAGGGTTACAACAAGAATTTCTAACAAAGAAAGAGTTTAAGTTTCTGAATAGAGAACATCCAACGATACCAGTGTTTTATGCATTACCAAAAATACATAAGAATTTACAAGCACCACCTGGACGCCCAATTATTTCAGCTAGAGGGTCGGTGTTAGAAGCACTATCTTCATTTATTGATGTTATCTTAAAACCTTATGTGAACGAATGTTCATCCTATGTGAAAGATAGTACTCATTTTTTAAATATACTAGAGGATCATAATCACCTGATCAAGGAAGATATGCTTCTGTCAACACTAGATATAACATCATTATATACGTCAATTCCTCAAACAGAAGCACTAGAGACTATTCTAGAGGTCCTAGAAAAAAGAACAAGACCACATAGAATTCCCACCAAATTTTTGTTACAGTTAGCTGAACTAGCACTTACCAAAAATTATTTTCTATTCAATGGGGAATTGTATTTGCAAATATCGAGAATAGCTATGGGGGCAACATTTGCCCCCTCAATAGCCAATTTGTTTATGGCACGATATGAAAAAACATGGCTCAACAACTCTCCCTTTAAACAACATATAGCCATGTGGAAACGGTATATCGATGACGTCTTTTTACTTTGGTAAATACGTCTGGCAAAAGCGCAAGCGGAAGAACAAATGGCTAGAAATGTAAGGAGGGGTGACAAAAGTTTCTTCAGGTATATTAGTGAAAGGAGAATGACTAAAAAGGGAATTGTGAGACTAAAAGATACTGCGAACCGCTATGTAGATAGTGATGAAGGAAAAGCAAATTTGCTAAATAGATACTTTTGTTCTGTTTTCACAGAAGAAAATCCTGGAGCAGGACCGCGATGGACTGGAAAAAGTACAAATGATAGTGGAGTGGATACAGCATCATTTACAGAAGAGAGTGTGTATGAACAACTTGTAAAGATAAAGGTGGACAAAGCCATGGGACCGGACGGGATCCACCCCAGGATATTAAGGGAGCTCAGAGAGGTCCTGGCGGGTCCTCTTAAAGATTTGTTTAATAAATCCTTGGAGACAGGAGATGTTCTGAGGGATTGGAGAACGGCGGAGGTGGTCCCTCTTCACAAAGTGGTGATAGGGAAGTAGCTGGAAACTACAGGCCGGTAAGCCTCACTTCGGTTATTGGAAAAGTAATGGAAGCGATGCTGAAGGAAAGGATAGTGAATTTCCTGGAAGCCAATAAGTTGCAAGATCTGAGACAACATGGTTTTACCAAAGGGTAATCGTGCCAAACGAATCTCAATGAGTTTTTTGATTGAGTGACAGGAGAATTGAATCAGGGACGAGCTATGGACGTAATCTACTTAGATTTCAGCAAATCTTTTGACACGGTTCCCCACAGGAGGCTTTTAAATAAACTGGATGGGCTGAAGATAGGACCTAAAGTGGTGAACTGGATTAGGAACTGGTTGACGGACAGACGCCAGAGGGTGGTGGTGAATGGAGTTAGCTCGGAGGAGGGAAAGGTGAGTAGTGGAGTGCCTCAAGGATCGGTGCTGGGGCCGATTCTGTTCAATATATTTGTGAGTGACCTTGCCGAAGGGTTAGAAGGTAAAGTTTGCCTATTTGCGGATGATACTAAGATCTGTAACAGAGTGGACACCCCGGAGGGAGTGGAAAACATGAAAAAGGATTTGAAGAAGCTAGAACAATGGTCTAAGGTCTGGCAATTAAAATTCAATGCAAAGAAATGCAAAGTGATGCACTTAGGGAATAGAAATCCACGGGAGACGTATGTGTTAGGTGGCGAGAGTCTGATAGGTTCAGACGGGGAGAGGGACCTTGGGGTGATAGTATCTGAGGATTTGAAGGTGACGAAACAGTGTGACAAGGCGGTGGCTGTATCTAGAAGGTTGTTGGGCTGTATAGAGAGAGGTGTGACCAGCAGAAGAAAGGGGGTGTTGATGCCTCTGTATAAGTCGTTGGTGAGGCCCCATCTAGAGTATTGTGTTCAGTTTTGGAGGCCATATCTTGCTAAGGATGTAAAAAGAATCGAAGTGGTGCAAAGAAAAGCTACGAGAATGGTATGGGATTTGCATAACAAGACGTATGAGGAGAGACTTGCTGACCTGAACATGTATACCCTGGAGGAAAGGAGAAACAGGGGTGATATGATACAGACGTTCAAATATTTGAAAGGTATTAATCCGCAAACGAACCTTTTCCGGAGATACGAAGGCAGTAGAACGAGAGGACATGAAATGAGATTGAAGGGGGGCAGACTCAAGAAAAATGTCAGGAAGTATTTCTTCACGGAGAGAGTGGTGGATGCTTGGAATGCCCTCCCGCGGGAGGTGGTGGAGAGGAAAACGGTAACGGAATTCAAACATGCGTGGGATAAACATAAAGGAATCCTGTTCAGAAGGAAAGGATCCTCAGGAGCTTAACCGAGATTGGATAGCAGAGCCGGTAGTGGGAGGCGGGGCTGGAGGTTGGGAGGCGGGGATAGTGCGGGGCAGACTTATACGGTCTGTGCCAGAGCCAGTGGTGGGAGGCGGGACTGGAGGTTGGGAGGCAGGGATAGCGCTGGGCAGACTTATACGGTCTATGCCAGAGCCGGTGGTTGGGAGGCGGGGCTAGTGCTGGGCAGACTTATACGGTCTGTGCCCTGAAGAGCACAGGTACAAATCAAAGTAGGGTATACACAAAAGTAGCACACATGAGTTGTCTTGTTGGGCAGACTGGATGGACCGTGCAGGTCTTTTTCTGCCGTCATTTACTGTGTTACTATGTTACTATGTATGGAAGTCAGACTATGTTAACCCAATTCACTATATGGCTTAACTCCTGTCATCCAAACATTAAATATACATATGAACAATCAGTTGAGAACGTGCATTTTTTGGATATTGATGTAACCATAGTGAATCAGAAGTTTAATACAAAAAATTTTTAAAAATCAACTGACAGAAATACCTTCCTTCAATACCAAAGTTGTCATCCTACAAAATTAAAAAACAGTATACCTTTTTCGCAATTTTTAAGATTTAAGAGAGTTTGTAAAAATCAGGATGACTTTAAAAGATGTGCTAAGAGTTTTCAGAAAGATCTAAATAAACGTGGATACCCTGATCAAGTGATTAAAACCGCATACAAAAGGGCCAAACACAACAACAGGGAGTTATTATTGTGCAATTCATCACGAACACAGATAGATAGTAATGACATAAACACTTTCGTTATTCAATTTTTCAAGGGAGGAGATAGAATGAGGAACATTATTAAACGCAATTAGTCTATGATGCAATCACATCCAATCTTGCATGATCAACATATCAGAATTGCTTTTTCCAGAACTCGTAATTTGAAAGAGATTGTGAGTCCAGCCAATTTACCGGCTTTAACTCAACATAATACATCGGGAGGACATAAGAAATGTCAACAGTGTAAAACTTGTAACATCACACAAGAAGTGACTGAGTTTAGAAATCCAATAGATGGTAAAATGTATCAATTACGTTTCAGACAGATTGTCAATCGACATTCGTTATATACATTTTGGTTTGTCCCTGTCAAAAAATATATGTAGGGAAGACTAAAAACATCGGTTTACATCAACGTATTACTGAACATCGTTCATGTATTAAACCGAATAAGAAAGGAGCTCCGATTGTAGCACATTGTCAAGAGAAAGGACATACTTTTGATTCTTTGAAATGTTTGGCGATAGATCATATCCCATGTAATATTCGAGGAGGTGATAGAGATAAGATGTTAATTAGAAGAGAACAGAAGTGGATTTACACATTACAAACTTTGGAACCCAGAGGGTTAAATTCACTAATTGAATGGGCTGTCTTTTTTTGAGTAGTTAAGAATTCTTTTTGAAAAATCCCTTTGATTGAATAAAATATAGTCAAGGCTCCATCTGGAGTTGATTACATCTGATTGAGAGCATAAATAGGAGAGTTTCCTTCCGGGTGGTGCTTTTCACTACCGGTGTCATACGAGCAGAGACACCATGTTGTAAGGTTAGTGGTTTAATGGCTTGTGATTTTATATTAATAAACGATTATTTATATTAAGGTTTATGTGGTATCATTTTGTTTGATTATAGATATCGTGATTAGCCAAAAGTTGCTTGGCCCCCTGATGAAGCTTATTTCATATAGCGAAACGGAGAGCCCCGTAGGGCAAGATCAAAAGCTAAGTAACATTAAGTATTGTTTACAACATTAGATTTGTAAAGGAAAGAAATATCATGATTGACTAGAAATGGGGGGAAGGCCGACAGTCGCTCAAAAGAGCATGGTTCGGGATAAGGTATCTTTCAAAGATATCACCATAACAGGGAAGATAGAGTATCCTGATAGAGTATCCTGATAGTGAGGTTGCAAAAGAGATTGTAGTAGATCGGGTATCCTTAAATAACAATAAAAATCAGACAAAGATTGCCAATTAATACTGTCAAGTACTAAGCATGATGTACTTAGGAACAACAAACATAGTTTGAAATGTCTATATGCGAATGCCAGGAGCCTAAGAAATAAGATGGGGGAGTTAGAATATATTGCACTAAATGAAAAATTAGATATAATAGGCATCTCTGAGACCTGGTGGAAGGAGGATAACCAGTGGGACACTGTCATACCGGGGTACAATTATATCGTAGTGATAGGGTGAATCGGATTGGTGGAGGGGTAGCATTGTATATTAACGAGAGCCTTGAATCAAATAGATTGAAAATTCTGCAGGAAACAAAACACTCCTTGGAATCACTGTGGATTGAAATTCCATGTGCAAAGGGGAAAAGGATAGTGATAGGAGTGTACTACCGTCCGCCTGGCCAGGACGAACAGACGGATGCGGAAATGTTAAAGGAAATCAGGGACGCAAACAAACTGGGCAACACAATAATAATGGGGGATTTCAATTACCCGCATATAGACTGGGTTAATGTAACATCTGTACACGCAAGGGACATAAGATTTCTTGATGAAATCAAGGACAGCTTCATGGAACAGCTAGTTCAGGAGCCGACAAGAGAAGGAAAAGTACTAGACTTAGTCCTTAGTGGTGCTCATGATCTAGTGCAGGGGGGTAACGGTACGAGGGCCGCTTGATAACAGTGATCATAATATGATCGGTTTTGATATTGGCATTGAAGGAAGTGAAACTAGGAAAATCAAGTACGCTAGCGTTTAACTATAGAAAAGGTGATTACGACAAATGAGAAAAATGGTGAAAAAAAGGCTGAAAGGAGCAGCTCGCAGAGTAAAAAACTTGCGTCAGGCGTGGATGCTGTTTAAAAACACCATCCTGGAGGTTCAGGACAAATATATTCCACGTATTAGAAAAAAGGGAAAAAAAGACTAAACGTCAGCCGGCGTGGCTAAACAGTAAGGATAAAGGAAGTCATTAGAGCCAAAAAAACAATCCTTCAGAAAGTGGAGAAGAGAACCAACTGAAAGTAACAGGATAGATCATAAGGAATGCCAAGCCAAATGCAAAGCGGAGATAAGGAGGGCAAAAAAGGACTTTGAGAAGAAATTAGCGTTGGAAGCAAAAATACATAGTAAAAATTTTTTAGATACATTAAAAGCAGGAAACCGGCCAAAGAGTCGGTTGGGGCCGCTGGACGAAAATGGTGTTAAAGGGGCGATCATGGAGGACAAAGCCGTAGCGGAGAAATTAAATGAATTCTTTGCTTCGGTCTTCACCGAGGAGGATTTGGGGGGGACACCGGTGCCGGAAAGAATATTGAAGCGGGGGAGTCGGAGAAACTAACGAATTCTCTGTAACCTTGGAGGATGTAATGGGTCAGTTCAGCAAGCTGAAGAGTAGTAAATCACCGGGACCTGATGGTATTCATCCCAGAGTATTAATAGAACTAAAAAATGAACTTGCGGAGCTACTGTTAGAAATATGCAATCTGTCCCTAAAATCGAGTGTAGTACCGAAAGACTGGAGGGTAGCCAATGTTACTCCGATTTTTAAGAAGGGTTCCAGAGGAGATCCGGGAAATTATAGACCGGTGAGTCTGACGTCGGTGCCGGGCAAGATGGTGGAGGCTATTATTAAGAATAAATTGCAGAGCATATACAAAAACATGGACTGATGAGACAAAGTCAGCACGGATTTAGTGAAGGGAAGTCTTGCCTCACCAATCTAATGCATTTTTTTGGGGGGGTAAGCAAACATGTGGACAATGGGGAGCCGGTTGATATTGTATATCTGGATTTTCAGAAGGCGTTTGACAAAGTGCCGCACGAAAGACTCCTGAAGAAATTGCAGAGTCATGGAATCGGAGGTAGGGTATTATTATGGATTAAGAACTGGTTGAAAGATAGGAAGCAGAGAGTAGGATTGCGTGGCCAGTATTCTCAGTGGAGGAGGGTAGTTAGTGGGGTCCCGCAGGGGTCTGTGCTGGGTCCGTTGCTTTTTAATGTATTTATAAATGACCTAGAGATGGGAATAACTAGTGAGGTAATTAAATTCGCCGATGACACAAAATTATTCAGGGTCGTCAAGTCGCAGGAGGAATGTGAACGATTACAGGAGGACCTTGCGAGACTGGGAGATTGGGCGTGCAAGTGGCAGATGAAGTTCAATGTTGACAAGTGCAAAGTGATGCATGTGGGTAAGAGGAACCCGAATTATAGCTACGTCTTGCAAGGTTCCGCGTTAGGAGTTACGGATCAAGAAAGGGATCTGGGTGTCGTCGTCGATGATACGCTGAAACCTTCTGCTCAGTGTGCTGCTGCGGCTAGGAAAGCGAATAGAATGTTGGGTGTTATTAGGAAGGGTATGGAGTCCAGGTGTGCGGATGTTATAATGCCGTTGTATCGCTCCATGGTGCGACCGCACCTGGAGTATTGTGTTCAGTACTGGTCTCCGTATCTCAAAAAAGATATAGTAGAATTGGAAAAGGTACAGCGAAGGGCGACGAAAATGATAGTGGGGATGGGACGACTTTCCTATGAAGAGAGGCTGAGAAGGCTAGGGCTTTTAGCTTGGAGAAGAGACGGCTGAGGGGAGATATGATAGAAGTGTATAAAATAATGAGTGGAATGGATCGGGTGGATGTGAAGCGACTGTTCACGCTATCCAAAAATACTAGGACTAGAGGGCATGAGTTGAAGCTACAGTGTGGTAAATTTAAAAACGAATCGGAGAAAATTTTTCTTCACCCAACGTGTAATTAGACTCTGGAATTCGTTGCCGGAGAACGTGGTACGGGCGGTTAGCTTGACGGAGTTTAAAAAGGGGTTAGATAGATTCCTAAAGGACAAGTCCATAGACCGCTATTAAATGGACTTGGAAAAATTCCGCATTTTTAGGTATAACTTGTCTGGAATGTTTTTACGTTTGGGGAGCGTGCCAGGTGCCCTTGACCTGGATTGGCCACTGTCGGTGACAGGATGCTGGGCTAGATGGACCTTTGGTCTTTCCCAGTATGGCACTACTTATGTACTTATGTACTTATGTAGAAGCGGAGTTTTTTAAGACCGAGGATTATAACGGAGTCCAAGGAACGCTGGCGTTTGAGCACATTAAGCACAGTAACGCCATGCAAGGACTGATGAGGTTTTTTTCTCTGCTTTGAGTTTAATACAAGAGAAAAAAAGAAAAAAAGAGAAAATAAAAAAAGACAAAGATAAGTAGGATTAATAGAATGGATACCGCATTGTACATAGTACATTGATTAAGTGTTCAAAAGCATTCAGCTCATTATCGCTATTAAGGTGATAGTTTAGATTACTGACATGGAATTGACTCTTGCACTGACAGAAAAGTGAAAGTAGTGCTGGGGGTTGGGTTGCCAAATAAAGGATGTACTTCTGTTGGTGACAGACTGACCCCTAGTGGTGCATTCTGATGTATTGCTAGGGGTCAGGCATTACCACTTAGCAAGATGGTAGAGCCAGAGGCAAGAGCAAGTAGGTATCATTCTTGCCTCTCACCAAGGTGAATTTAGTGGCTGGAAGGGAAGGAGTTGTGTGAGGCCTAGTTGGGCCACCAGGTATTTTTTTAAGAGAAAGGGGGGGGGGGGGGGATGGATTCCAGGGCCACCTAGAAATTTTGCAGATCAGGATCATCTGAGGTGAAGTACTGCACTTCACTTCAGATAACCCTTTTGCTAGAGTTTTCTTTTAGCCCTGGAGTAAAGATTCAGCACTAAAGAAGAAGTGAAAAAGAAACACACAAAAATTTAATGTGTTTTTTTTTAAACATCAGGAGCAATTTTGGATTCAACCATTTTGCATGCTGACCTTGATACCTTTTAGTGGTTTTACTGCAAATTTTTCTATGCACACCGGGAGCAAGTTTAGTGCATGAATATTGGAAGTAAAATACCATAGTAAATGATAGCACAACTTAGTATATCGGCCCCTGTAAAAAGGAGTGGGGAAGAGGGGGGAGGAATGTGGAGGTAGGAGGGGAAGGGGTGGGTGAATTTACAGCTAAAGAAAAGGAGATGTTATGAAATGCATTAAAATACTTTTATCAATGCTGTCATCTAGAGCCAATTGAAAGGAGCATATATCACTATTTAATTTGTGTTACCGTTCTTAATGTTCAATAAAGTTTCTAGATTTGCAGAGTTTTCTGGCTTAACTCCACCTGTTTGCTTTTTTGGACAGCACAAGAACAAAGAAAAACAATTGATGGAGACCAGTGTAATTCCAACTAGGGGAAACAATTTACGATCTCATTTCTACACATTGTTGTTTCATCATTTTGATGGTGTTACAGCTTTATGTTATGTTTAAATCATTTTTATTCAAACAATACAACAATAACAGTACTGCTCTTGAAACAAGAAAGAATTTTTAAATTTCTTCTCCTCCTCCCCTTTCTATCCCCCCCAACCCTCCCCCCGTTCCTCCCCTTTTTGTTCTATGACTAACATCACATTATTTATAAATTCAATAGATGACTGCGTGCAGACGGAGTTAACGTGCTCCAGAGAGGTGTCCACAGCTGTTGAAATTTTTCCCCCTCTTGTGATTCAAAGTCAACAATCCCTACCCTCTCAATCCGCATCATTAACAACATTTTCGATCGTCACTGCTGGAGGGTAGGAGCGTTAGGCGACAGCCACTCTGTTAGAACAATTTGCTTGCCAATTATCACGGCTCTAGCGATGAAAGCCATAAAGCCCTTCGCCAAAGGCTGCCGCAGCTGAGGTTGGCCAAACAATAGAGCCAGATCATAACTCCAACGCTGGCGCCAAATTGTGTTAACATATTTTATGATGGCCTTCCAGATTTCTTCTATGCTTTTGCATGTCCAAGACATGTGCCCTAAAGTGGCACCCTCTGCTCCACACTTCGGGCACTCCCCCCAGGATGACAGACCCATGTAAAACGCTCTTCTAGGGGGTATGTGCATTTGAAAAATAAATTTATACTGTAATTCCCAATGTGTGGACTGGTATGTCACTCGTCTAATTGATAGTATATGAGACTGTACCAGTGTTGGAGCAATATCTGTCTTAAGATCTGTTGTCCACTGCTGAGATAGGGTTTTATAATCCGGTTCTGGCATGGTATCTTTTATGTGTCTATGATGATGAGAGAGTGGCACTTTTTGTTGGGCTTCCAGGGAGAAAGCCAACGCAAGCTCCTCCTGGGTGTCTTCCACCAGATGCTCCCAGGGCAGGGACGCTACATAGTGTTTTAATTGTTCGTAATAAACCGTTCTCCATCAAGAAGGTCATACTCTTTTTCAAGTCTTCAAATGATTTCATGCGTCCCTCCCGGGTCAACACCTGCAGCAGGTACTCCAATCCACATTTTTTCCATCTCTTAAATGTCCCATACATACGGCCTGGTTCAAACGCCATGTTGTCACAAATAAGTATGGTGAAACCTTTGTGGAAAAATGATGCATCCGACAGACCCACTTCCATGTCGCCACCGCTGTTTCCATGATCAGGGATTGTCGCGATACCTGCGGAACGGGTGCTCCAGTCGAGTGCAAGTAATTGCTGAAATGAATCCCCAAGGTAAGGCTCAGTTGCACTGGGGTATCTGAAAAGTCACTTGTTCCTCGGAACCAATCATTCACGTTTCTCATTCCACTGGCCACGTTAAAGTACCTCACACTCAGCAGTCCTAAGCCTCCGTATTCCACTGGCATGCATAGTACCCTCACAGGCAATCGAGCTCTTTTACCGCACCAAAGGTATTTTTGTATTAATCTGTCCAACTCTTTCTCATCCTTCTTATTCAAATACAGTGGCAAAGTTTGCAGGACGTATAACAACTTCGGGGCAATGATCATATTGTATAAGGCTATTCGGCCCAACAGAGAGAAGGGCAGTGTCATCCATGCTTGTAGACTATTTCTAGTATCCCTTAGTAGTCTCTGTATATTAAGGTCATATAACTCCCTCATCTCCGCTGGAACCAGGACACCTAAATATTTGAATTTACCCTGGGCCACCTGGAATGGTATCTGTCTTCCCCGGACTCCCCCCCCCCCCCCCCATGTGTCCTATCTGTAATACCACCAATTTTGACAAGTTTAATTGGAATCCTGATATGTACCCATATTGTTTAATGTGTTCCAACATAACCTCTGTAGATCTTTGTGGGTTGGTCACCGTTAGCAGCAAATCGTCGGCATACGCCAGCACTTTTGTTGACTGTCTCCCCACCTAGACCCCCTCAACTCTTTTTTCTGCTTTCAGCGTGCGCAGCAGAGGTTCCAATGCCAATATGAACAGCAAGGGAGAGAGGGGGCAGCCCTGCCTAGTGCCTCGCTCTATTTCAAATTCACTGCCCCGCAGGCCATTTACCAACACTCTCGCCGTGGGGTGACAGTAAAGAACTTTAATTATATTTAAGAACCTACCATTAAAACCCATATGCTCAAGCATCTGAAACAGGTAATCCCATTGCACCCGATCAAACGCTTTTTCAGCGTCTAAGCTGAGTACCCAAGCTGGCTCAGCTTTCTCTATACAAACTGCCATTGCCAAAAGTAATCTGCGAACATTTTGGGTAGTTTGTCGGCCTCTCACAAATCCTACCTGTTCTTTACCTATTAAACGGGGTAGGCAGTCTGCTAATCTTTCGGCCATTACCTTGGCCAGTATCTTAGTATCTACGTTAAGTAGTCATATGGGCCTATAAGCATCTGCCCTGTCCGGTGACCTGCCAGGTTTGGGGATTAAAGTGATTAGTGCCTGATTTGCATATGGAGGGAACTGGCCTGTGTCTATTACACCCTCATAGTATTCTAGCAAGGAAGCTAATGCCTCTGGGGACAGCATTTTATAGTACTCCCCCGTATAACCGTCTGGGCCTGGGGCTGAATGGAGCTTTAAGCTTTTAATCGCCCCTTTCAACTCTTTCACTGTCAAAGGAGCATTTAATCCCTCTCTCTCTTCCTCAGTCAACCCGTCCAAACCAGCTTTCCGCAGATAATTCCGGGTTATCTGTACTTCTCCTGCTGACCCAGCCGTATACAACTTGGTATAATACCTATCAAATATCTGCGTGATCTCTTCTCTAGTATTAACCAATGACCCAGCCTGGTTTTTCAACGCTACAATAGAAGCAGTATCAGACGTGAGGATTCTTCTGCACCATTGGTCAATCATTGTATAGAGCATTCTCATAGCTTTGGGGAACTACGCTTCTGTGTATTCAAAGTAATTTCAAAACCATGGAGAGGTGGAAATTTGGACTCAATTTTACTAAAACAGGAGCAAAGAACAATTTTCGAGCTCAATACATTACATCCTGCAGGACTTAACGCAGAATTGGATTTAGCAGTCTTTTCTTGATTTCCTCATTTTTGAATCCTCACTCTCTAATTATCATTCTCATTTTTATTGTTATCCCCTAATAAGGAGTGTCAAAATAATAATTAATTTTTAAATTATTTTTATTATTATCATTATTTTTATTTTATTTTCAACATGTTTTTCCACATGGAGCATCATTTCTGAATTAATTACAAAGTATGAAGTTACATCTTAGATGACCTATGCAATATTTTATCCCATATTACACATTTAATTATAGATGGAATTTAAGATTCAAATCCAAAAGGTGCCACATTATGGCAATACACAGCACTACTAAAGAATTAATGTCCATTATATTATTTTCATTTTGAACTAAATTCATTTCATATATTTCAAAATTGATTTTATATAACTTATGTTTAAATCTTTTTATTAGTAATCCAGTACATATATTACAGGTACATATCTCAACACAAATACAACATATGTGATTCAAGATGTCACGTGCTTAAGGATTACAACAAATTTGCAGTCCCCCCGTTCCTCCCCCCCCCCCCCCCCCTCCCTTGCGCCAGCAGCCAGACAACTAAACAAATGAACTTTAAGAAAACCATTTACACTTTGTAGGTCAATGACTAGTGTTCGCACGTAGACCAGAGGCCTTGATTCTTATAGCCTCCAGCCCACTACCCCAGCCTCTTAGCGTGGGGATGATACCTTCACAATGATCGAACCAGATATATACTCCCCCAGCATCAGTCCCATTCATCTCCTCCCTCGTTGGCACTAATTGGTACAGCGCAGGAACCCCTTCCCTCTGTCCCCTCCCACCCAGCTCCCTCCCTCCCTACCCACCCTCCCTTCATGTGTGATAAGTAAATGTTTAGGATGGCTAGATGTTTAGGATGTAACTTCTCCCTTTAGGTGGCAGGGCGTTCCATACTGGCTCCCACATTTCTCTAAACCTGGTGCCTGGGACACTATCTATGCTTTGCACCCCACACCTATCTATTCTCATTTGGTGAATTAACTGTGATCTCCACCTCCAGATTTGAGGGCCCTGCGGCATCATCCAGGCTGTCAAGATGGCATGAATGCCGCAAAAAATTGCGAATTGTACAAATCTCTTGAACCCCGCCGGAGGTTGTGTTGTAAATTTAAAGCTATTAAATAGCAGCAAGGGGTCACAAGTGAGAGTACATCCCCACCACAGATCTATAATCTGTAATACTGCCCCCCAAAAGCGCTGTACCTCCGGGCAGAGCCAGAACATGTGACCTAAGGAGGCCATAACCGCCCCACACCTTGGACAGACCCCCGAATTAGAAATTTTTGCCCTGAATGCCCGCAGGGGAGAGATGTGCAGTCTTAACAAGAATCTATATAGTTTTTCGCGCTGTAGTACTGACAAACGCCGCGCATATAATTGTTTTAAGTATGCTTTGCACATCTCCTCCGTCACCTCACAATTTAAATCTTTGGACCAGTCTGATGCCAAGGATGCATATTGCAGCTCTACAGTCGTGTCCTTCAACTGCTGGTGATGAAATCTTAATGGCACACACAGCTGAGCACCCAACGTATAGGCCTCAGAGAATGTCGGACACATCCTCCGTCAAGTCCGTCCAGGGTAAAGTCTGTACATAGTGTCTTAATTGGAGATATGCAAAGAAATGCCTCCCTGAGATACCATATTGCTGTTGCAAGGTGGCAAAGGGCCGTATCTTACCTTCCTCATCTATGATGTGCACCAAATATATTATGCCCTTCTTTTCCCATTGTTGAAACACACTATTTCCCTGACCTGGTGGGAAATCCGGATTATTGCAAATTGAGAGGTATGGTGTTACTTTGGCGGAGAGCTGATGACGACGGCAAAGCCACCTCCAAGTCGCTCGCAAGGGTCCCAGCAATGGATGGCGTTTCAGCGCCGCCTGAGGTAAGTTACCCCCAGTATGTAACAAGTGACTAAATTGAATCTCCGGGAAAACCGCGGTCTCTATAGCCGTCAAGGAGAAGTCCGAGGATCCTCGGAACCAATCACTGATGTGGCGCATAGAGCATGCTACCGTCAACGATCGGAGGTTCAGCATTCCCATACCCCCATACTCCCTGGGTGTCCAGATCATTGAGAGCCTTAGTCTAGGGCGTTTCCCTTTCCATAAATATGTTTGCAACATTTTCCCCAGTTTATTCTCATCCTTTTTTTTTAGAAATAGCGGGAGCTGCTGAAAAACGTATACCCATTTCGGCACTATCAGCATGTTGAACAGCGCTATCCTTCCCCACAGAGACAAGGGAAGGGCCTGCCAGAGCAGCAACTGTTTCTTCGTCATCTCCATGAGTATTCTGACATTTTGCTCATATAGGAGTGCTAAATCTCTAGGTATTAAGATCCCCAAGTATTTTAGTGCTACATCTTCCTGACGCAGGGGGAATTGACCTCTCCATTCACGAAACGTGTCATCATCCGGTGCCATCGCACATGACTTCTGAAGATTAAGGGAAAACCCTGACACCGCACCGTATTGTTCCACTACCTGTAAAATGTATTCTAGAGAGGCTTGGGGGTCCGCGAGCAAAAGCATGATGTCATCTGCATACGCCAGCGCACGAAGCTCCTCCCCCCCTACCTTAATGCCCTGTATCTTACTTGTCTTGTTAAGTATCCGCAGCAAGGGTTCTAAAGAAAGGTCAAATAGGAGCGGGGATAGCGGGCAGCCCTGCCTCGTACCGCGTTGTACTTCAAATGGTGCCGACCTGCTCCCATTTGCTACAATCTGCGCCATCATGCCTGAGTAGAGCGCTTTGACTGTTCTCAAAAACCCTTCAGGGAGCCCCACCCATTCCAATACATGAAACAAATATCTCCAGTCCACCTGGTCAAAAGCCCTAGCAGCATCTAAGCTGGCCACTAGTAACGGTGTCTGTGAATACTTGCTCTGTGCCATAGCCAGTAAGATTCTGCGGACATGCAATACTGATTGTCTGCGAGGAATAAAGCCCACCTGTGCCACATCCACTAACTCTGCAATCCGGGCGGCTAATCTATTGGCCATTACCTTTGCAAGGAGTTTAATGTCCACATTAATCAAAGAGATGGGCCTATACGATGCCGGATCTTCGGACGGCCTACCCGGCTTTAGTATGAGTGAAATGAGGGCTGTATTTTCCCTACCCGGAATTGTGCCCTCCTGTATGATGGCCTGCAGGTAATCCAGCAATGCTCCCCCCATTGGAGCCTGCATCAATTTAAAGAACTCTCCCGAAAAACCATCTTCACCTGGTGCCGTTAACGGCCGCAATCCCTTAATTGCTTTCTGTAACTCTCTCATCTGTAGCGGCATGTCCAACTCCCTTACCGCTTGGTCTGACAATCTGGGCATATCCGCCCGGTTTAAAAGGTCGTTCATTAAATTCCTATCTGCCGGGTCTCCCCCTCTATACACTGTCTGGAAGTGATCTTGCAATATCTGCAGTAGACGCTCCGGTCGGTTTACCACCACTCCTGTGCTGTCTTTCAAAGCCATGATGGTCCGCGTGCCCCGTTTACTCTTAACTAGACGAGCTAATAGCCCGCCTGTGCGGTTCCCAAATCTATGAAATCGAAACTTTTGAAATAACCACCTACGCTGTGTGTGCTCATGTAGTATGGTATTAATGGACACCTGCAGTGCTACATATGCATCCTTATTAGCTTGGGTCGGGGAGTGAAGACTCGAGAATTTGGCCTTTCTCAATTGTCGTTGTAAATTCACAAGGCTCGCGGCCGTCTTCTTACGACGAGCCGCCGTATATGATATTATCTCCCCTCTCAGTACAGCCTTCACAGCGCACCAAAACAATTGGGGGTTAGCTTGATGCTGCTCATTGTGAGATACGTATTCCTCCCATCGTCCCCTCAAAAATTCCTGAAAATCTTTATTCTTTATTAAGTATCCTGGGAATCTCCAGGTCAGGACAGGACTAAAGCTCCCCGGCGGTTCCAACTCTACCCAAACAGGTGCATGGTCCGCGACCACCACCTCCTCTATATGGGATGCCAACACCCAGGGGAAAAGCACTGATGATACAAATATATAATCTAGTCTGGACCAGGATCCATGGGCCCGGGACCTATGAGAGAAGTCTTGCTCCCCAGGGTGTAATACCCTCCAGGCATCTATCAAATCCAGTGAGACTGCAAACTCCTCCAACACCCCCTGCGCTGCTCTTCCTGTGTTCCCATCGCTACGGGAGCCTGTACAGTCCATCTCAGGATCTATTAAGAGGTTCATGTCACCTGCAAGAATAAGGTTTTTACCTTGGTATGGCACCAAAGCCCTTAGCAGCTCAGGGAAAAATTTCTTATCATAGGGCGTAGGGGCGTATACTGCTAGTAGATATACCTCTCTACCTTGAAGCCACATCTTTATCAGTATATATCTGCCTAAGGGGTCCTGTAAGAGTACCTCGGAAGTGACCGTCAGCCTCTTATGAAGCAGAACAGCCACTCCGCTCCTTCTCCCTCCCGATGATACCGAGTGAACCTGGCCCACCCAGGATTTGCACAGCTTTGCATGTTCTTCCTCTGACAATCGTGTCTCCTGCAGACATGCTATATCTGCCTTAAGGCGCCTCAGGTGAGCCAAGATTTTCGTTCTTTTGATCGGGGAGGAGATTCCCCCCACATTCCAAGTTACTAATCTGCAATTAGGGGTCCCATCCCAAAGTGTGTCGCAAACCAAGGTTTCCCGCTGCTGTGAATCCAGGGGCCCAGCCTCCCCCCGGATCCCACATGTAGCACATCTGCCTACCGAAGCTGCCACCATAATTGACACATGTAACATCGTCTTGAAAAGCATAATACACACATGATTCTCCCCCCTCCCCCCAACCCCTCATATCCATCCCCCGCTTCTTCAACATCAAAATACCATTATTACCCACCCCAAATTCCCCCCTCCCCCCTCCCATCCACCCTTCCTCCCTTCCACCCCCCTCCCCCCCGCTTTCCCCTGCTGTTACCCTTGACTTGAGTGGAACTTCTTCCATCTCACAGGTAGTCACTTAATGCTGAGGCCCCCACTCCACCGTCCATCACTCTGTTCTCCAGCCGATACCCAATATTCAACAGTTAAACTTAATGCAGTCAATGTGTTCCCCATCATCTGCACAAAACAGCAAATCCTCTGTAACGATCTTCTGCCTCACTTATCTGTTATGGTCGCCACCTTTCCATTACGGTTCAGGAACTCCGTTGCCCCTTGTACCGAATCAAATGCAGACCACGTTCCCTCGTGCAACACCTTCAGCGTGGCAGGGTACAATAGCATGAATCTTATTTTCTTTTCTACTAGGGATGTGCAGAGCGGGTGAAAACGGCGTCTCCTCTCTTGCACCCCCGCAGAGTAGTCCTGAAAGATCCGGATCTGCGCACCATCGTACTTTAATGTGTCTCTCTTTGCGCGGTATCCAAGCAATATTTCCTCTTTGTGGGAATAGTTATGTATTTTAATGATGACAACCCGTGGCTTTTGGTTCTCAAGTTTCATCCGGCCCAGCCTGTGAGCCCGTTCAATGCACAGGGGGCCATAACTATCAGACAAGGCAAATTCCGTATTAAACCACTGCTCGAGCAGGAAGCTTAAGTTCTTTTCTGGCAGCTTTTCTGGTAGGCCCACAATGCATAGGTTACTCCTTCGTGCCCGGTTCTCTAGATCTTCAATCTTGTCTTGTTGTGCTCGCACGGTCTCTTTTAGTTGGTCGAGCTCTGGTGCCACGCTGTTGCACGTGTCTTCCATGTCTGAAACTCTCCGCTCTGCCTCTGTCAGCCGCTTATTGGAATCCAGCAGTAAGGCATCTAGCTTTTCAAACCGCACATTCAATTCAACAAATTTGGGTTCCAGTGCCGCTCCCATTGCAGCTGTGATCTGATTCATTTGTTTGGCGGAGAATTCTTCATCCGCGCTCGGCGCTCCGCCCGCCATCTTGGATTCGCCGATGGTCGGTGTCACCTTTTCTTTCTCTGCTTTCGCAGTCTTTTTGGAGCTCCCTGCCGGCATCGAGATCAGATATTGTTCCATACACTGTTCCCACAGCGTATCACAGGTAAAAATCCCGCCGATGCGGCTGGTAAACGGTCACAATTATCGATATGCAGAGCAGGGGCCTCGGAGCGATGCTGCAATGCACCTTTCACTCACAGCGCATCACGTGACCCTCGATTTTATATAACTTATAAAATATTCTTCTGATTAAGCTAAACCTCAACGACTTATATTATGAAACTATATATTTATCAACAGTGAGATTTAAGATCTTAAAAAATAAATGTGTTATATTATTGTTACACACAATTCTATGAAACAATGTCCACTGTTAATAAATTTTGAATTAAGTTTATGTCAAAACTGACTTCAATTCATCATGAAATTGGTCTTTTATAAGAAAATCCATTAATTTATTTTATCATTTTATAAATGCAATTCATTATAAGTACATAAGTAATGCCATACTGGGAAAAGACCAAGGGTCCATCGAGCCCAGCATCCTGTCCACGACAGCGGCCAATCCAGGCCAAGGGCACCTGGCAAGCTTCCCAAACGTACAAACATTCTATACATGTTATTCCTGGAATTTTGGATTTTTCCAAATGTAAAGTTTAAAGGTTAGAGTCTGACTGATTCACTGAGTCTGTGGACAGGTGTCTTTCATACAGGTGACCATTGCCGACAGCTGTCTGTCATGCAGGTAACGAGTTGATTTGGAGCATCTACCTGGTCTGTAGGGGCCAGATCTCTTACTGGTTGGTGGGGGATCAAATACTTATTTCCCTCTGCAGAATGCAAATAAATTCATATACTTTCCACAATGTGATTTTCCGGATTTAATTTGTGATGTGCTATCTCTCACTGTTACCAATAACCTACCCTTCAATTATGGGCTGCTCATGTCTTTGTCAGTGGGCAAACTTACAAAATCAGCAAGGGATCAAATACTTATTTCCCCCACTGTAGGCGTTTTTCTCTTTCGATTATAAGCAGGATAATGAACAACCAAAGACCATTTGGTGGGAAGGTTCTACTGCTTGGTGGAGATTTCCAACAAACTTTACCAGTGGTACCACATGCGAATCCAACAAACATTATTGAAGCAAGCATTAAGTTTAACAAACTTTGGAAAGCATTTAAAATACTAAAACTGAAACAAAATGTACGCTCAGTCATAGGAGCCAACTCGGTGGCTGCTGTAGGTGCTTGAGCACCCCCAGTATTGAATAAATTCCTTGTATGTGTCCAGGGAGGGGTGATCTCCACTGGGGTTAGCACCCCCAATAATTTAAAAAAGGTGGCTCCTATGCGCTCAGTTGACCCAGAATATAACAAATGGCTTATTACTTTAGCAAAAGGAAATCTACCATGTCCAAATGGTTACAATGACCTTATTGAAATACCACAAAAACACCTTTGTGAGGGCAATATAGTTAACGCAATTTATGGCAAAACACTCCAGATTCTGTTTCACAATTTGCCAAAAAAGCTATTCTGTGCCCAAAGAATTCACAAGTGGACACCATAAATGAGTATGTACTAAATATTTTACAGGGAACAACAATCACTTACTTAAGTACAGACTCAATTCAAGATTCAAATGAAGAGGAAAATCACTTATATCCTATAGAGTTCCTACATGAGCAAACACCAAGTGGCATGCCTCCCCATAAACTACAGCTAAAAAATGGAGCCATAATTATACTGCTCCGGAACAACACAAAGCAAGGTTTATGCAATGGGACTCGATTGATAGTAAAAGAGTTGAAAAAAAATCTCATTATTAGCCAAATAATCACAGGAACAACAACAGGGACAATTGTCTTTATCCCACGCATACAACTAGCACCATCAAAGAATGACCTGCCTTTTACATTACTAAGAAAACAGTTTCCAGTAAAATTAGCATTTGCAATGACTATAAACAAAGCACAAGGACAAACTTTTAACAAAGTAGGAATTTATCTACCAGAACCTGTCTTCACACATGGGCAACTACATGTTGCATTCTCAAGAGTTAAAACATCTGCAGATGCAATTGTGAAAATTATTAATGGACCTGAACAAGGACTACTGTTCAAAAATTGTAACAAAGTTTACACAAAAAACATTGTATATAAAGAAATTTTGCAAATGTAACAACATAAATAAAACTGTTTGTTTAACAACAAATAACTTTGTCATCTAAGCTTACTAGCACAAGTTTCATGTCTTACAAAAACTGCCCTTTAACAATCTCTGTCTGTCACACACACACACACACACTCTCACATTCACTCTCACACACAGTCTCTAAACATACACACTATAAGCAAAATCTTCAAGGTGCAAAAAACAAAAACCATACAACCTTGCTAGCGCCCGTTTCCTCTCAAAAAGAAACCGGCTTTTTTTACTAGTTTCATCATAATTATTCCTCCATGTATGCTCTTAGATATGATTTTCATTTATGATTTCTATATAGTCATGATTTTAATTAATTCATACATTTTCACTTATATCACATGCTGCATTGCATTTTAGTTTAGTGATTTCACTTAAGGTTAGGACTTACACTAACACACATTTATATATTTATACAGTGATATTTTTATTTATACTTAATGTTGCATAGTTATGTGTAGTTTTGAATGTTGCATTTATACTTGTTATTTACCTCCTGTTTACTAAGCTGCGTGGCAATGCCGACACAGCCCATTCAAAGTGAATGGACTATGTTAGCAATAGCGCGGCTAAGTAAACGGGAGGGTTAGTGCACACATGAAGTTATTTTTTGTCAGTTAATTTCTTTGTAATGTATATTTCCAGAGTGTGGCATTTTTCTCTCATATTGCCAACAAAACCTTTGTACAAATTATTTTCTTTGTTTTGGGACCACTTTAGCTCAAAATCATGCTCCAAACAGATGAAACAAGCTACAAATTCTACCAGAGTAATTATTAACTAATTAGCTTATTAATCACCTTATTAGCCCTACACTGCACTTACTGTTATCAGTACCACTCCTGCAAATGTGATTCACAGCTCTGTTCAATCTGTCTGGTACTCTGTGGATAGCTATTGCACACCGGAAGAGAAGCTGGCAAAACAGGCTACCAACTCCATTCTCTTGCTGTCAGTTGTGATCAGACAGCAGAATCTGAGGTAGAAATGAGGGAGAGAAAAGAGAAGTGCCAGATACTCTAACCTATGAGCAGTGGGCAGAAGCTTTGGAACTTAAGAATTGGAGACCACCCAAGATTTTGATTATTAAAGCAATAATCATGATCCCCACAATATATCTTTGACCTACCTCTAGCTTTCCATCTCCTTCTCTTACCTACTTCCTAGTTCATCTCCCCAATCTTATCGTCTCCCTAACACCAACCCTCCTCACCATTATCCATCTCCTCTGCTTGACTAATTCCCTTCTGTATTTCACAGACTTCCCATTTCCATCCTCTGTACTCAGTCCTTCCTCAGCTCTCAACTACTTTCCTTTGCTTTCTATTCTTTTCTTGTTGGTCTTTTCTGCTCTGTTACTTACTAGGCTGCATGCAGCAGCATGTGCATTTGGGTGCCAATGGCTGTGCAGTGGCAACATCGAAAATAAAAGGGGAAGGCGCATGTGCAAAGTGAATTTTTCCAATTGGGAACACGTATTCTCCTGAGAGGGACCAATCAGGGTCCTTTATGTAAGTTCAGGGACAATCCCCCCAAATTGAGGACATCTGGTAATTTTAATATTGAGAGGCCGATATTCAAAATGAAGTAAGCAAGAAGGAGCCTCTCCTGCCTGCTTAAATAGCTTTCTTGCACCTAACCAGGGATATTGAGCGGCACTTAACTGGACAGTGCTGCTGAATATCCCGAGACCGTCCAAACAAAAAGTGTCATTAACTGTTACAGCTAAAAATAAATAAAGTGAAAATGGATTTAAATAGTCAGTTGGAGAAATTGAAATTATGATGTTGTATTGCAAGATCTTAACACACACATGGAATCCTTTAAAAAAGATCTTACAAGAGAAAAAAATGGAGAGATTTAAACGGGACATATAGGATTATAAAAGAAGATGCATTTACCCAAGGGCAGTAAGTGTTGTGGGGATTCGGTTCTCCTCTCTTTTTTTTAGTTGTGATGTCCTTCATTTTTATGGCCGACACTTTTAATCCATTTTATTTTTATTTTTGTTCTCTTTTTCTTTTTCATGGTTTGTAAAAGGACTTGCATACTACTCTCTTTTACAAGCGTTCTTATGTTTCACACACCTTATAATCTCTTCTCTCTGGCAGTGACATCATCGTCTTGCATATTCGTGTTTTACCGGTTTTTATGACAGGCTTCTTTCATCAGCATTTTTGCAGTGCAAGGTCCTGCGGAGCACTTGGTTACACTGCGCCTCCACGTAAGTAATTCCCACTCAGTTATCTAGCACAGAGAATTTTGACCTTTTTCAACTCATGGCACACTAACAAGGTGCAAAAATGGTCAATGCATACCATCAGTTTTTAAAGGATATATATTTTACCATTTAACAAACAAGTATTAAGATTGTGTTTAAAGTTCAATAATTACATTTTTAATCATTGAGCTACCTTTATAGATGATTATTTTTATTGAAGACACAAGTTGGCAAAAGGTCAACAATAAATTTCAACGGTAATGAAATTAGCCACAAATAACATGCTTTAAAAAACAACAATTTTCAAGCGAATACCCCACCACCACACACACACACACACACACACACACTGCTGGTGGTTATTACATCCCTTCACTGCGTCTGATCTGCAGGACTGTAGGCCTAAATTCCTTTATAATAGACTCTCACCAGGCACACACTTATAGAACTACCCCCGTAATGATAAAGTAATGAGATCATACCAAATGGACACAATTTGAAGGTCATACAAGTTTCACTGCTTTATACAACTCCTGCTTTAATATTCTTATATATGACCTCAGTGGTGTTGCTGCTCAGCTTCACACTTCTCTGCCGTTCAGTCTCATACACCTAATCATCTCTGGTCCAACAATTTTTTCTTTATCACTCTTTAACAGCTGAAATTCTTTCTATTTGATACTTCATCAATTTTCAATACAAATTCCAGAACAATAAGTTAACAAATACTCATCTTTAAGATCTTTAACATGAATTAGCTAGGAGACCACTTTCTGACATAGGCTGTTTTGCTATCACTGAATCAAGGAATTCTCCTAAAAGTGGCATTTGACAAATCACCCTGCAATTTCATAACGGGAACAAAGGTGCTTATGTGCCTTTATAAAATGGGATTGCATATTGACATCCAATATCGCATAAATCCTTTTGCACAAATCTACACATGCTCCAAACATGTAAATGTGTGCTTTACTCTATGCATCTGCACATGTATTTTATGCATACATCGCAACTTTGCCCGAATTACATCCACATACAGATTACATAAAAGTAGGCACAATCTTGCAGTATGCCAAAGTTTTACACATGTATACCTGTGCACAATTTTATAACAGCAATTTGCCATGTATAACATATGTTTTACATGTGGAAAATGCTTTATAACATTACTTCCATAAAGTATATACATACTTTATCCCTCTGTGGACTCTGGCAAATTTTCAATGCAAAAGTACCACACACAAATTTTCTGGGTTAAATTACATGCATATATATACATGCATATTTTTGATGTATGCATATAAATGCAAATCTTCCTCCAACCCCGCCCTGGGGAATACCTCTCCTCAGACTGATGAAGTAAAGTGTGTACACACATAAGTTTAATTTTATGTGCATATCAAGCACACAATTTTATAAAAGGCCTGTTTCTGTGCAGCAACAGATGTTTGCCAGCTGAAACATTTTCAAAAATGATCCTCTATAAGGGTAATTGTATAACAGAGTATAAAGGCTGACTGAATTTCAATTTCGGCACTGAAACCGGCCCAAAATCCGGGTATGGCCATGCCGTGGTTTGGGCTGAAAATGCCAGTGCATTTAAGCTGAAATCAATACTCCACTCTCCCCCCCCCCCCCCCCCCACATTCCACAACCATAACATGACCACTCTCTGCCTGTCCCCACCTCCCTCCATAAGCACCATCTCCCACCACCCATAGGCCCTCCCTGAGCCCACCTTTAGAATTCCTGGTGATCTAGTGGCCTTTTAGGGGCAGGAGCAATATCCCAGTTGCTCCTGCCCATGCCCGCACTACAGTCAAAATGGTTACCTTAACTTCCTGCTGCAGTCTGACAGGGCTGCAGCAGGAGGTTGTGGCAGCTATTTTGGAACTGGCATGGGCAGGAGCAATTGGGGATCATTCCTTGCCCGAAGAGGCCACTAGACCACCATGGTTTCTAAAGGTAAGCCTGGGGAGGTCCTACGGGTGGTGGAAGGGGTGTGCAGCCCGAGGGTCCTGCTCTCTGCTGGGGAGACCCGCTCTCTACCAAGGGGGGGGGGGGGGGGTGATCATTTTGGTTTCAGTTGAAACCAAGCAGCAAATTTTGGCCACAGAGTCAGTTTCAGCTGAAACCAAGAACCCCGATTTCGGTCGCCCTCTAAGAGGGGGCCTAAGACAAGGTGGTAAGCAGGCACCTATTTCAAGTCATATCACTATAAGGAAACATAAGTGCTGACTATTCTTTACAGAATACTAGCACAAAAGTGCCAGAAAACACACACATCATTTACACCAGTCCTATAGCTAGAGTAAATGCCTGTGACTAGATGTTAGCCAGGGAGTACATAAATTAAAGAATACTATAATTTGCATGCATATTTGCATGCACGCTCCAACCATGCTCTGCCCATGTGCAAATCCACCAGCAAAGTACAGCTATCAAATCATAATGTGTAGTTTTCTGCTAGGCGGTATTCTACAATTGGTCATTTAGGCATCTGTGGTTGAATACAGCCATTTATATGCCTTCTTGCTGCCTTCAACTTTGTGTGTATAAGAAAAACAGTTCTTCAAGCAATACTCATATTGTTGGTCATCCCAAGACCCCCCCCCCCCCCCCCACATCCAACACACCCACAAAGCTGGTCACTCTACCCCTTCCCTATCTGGCACTCATATAGTTGGCCACTCCAGCCTCTCACTATACAGTGCACACAAAACTGGTCAGTTTGCAATTTCCCTATAAGACACTCGCACAGAACACACAAACACACACAGTATTACCAGATCTGCTGGACCTTTTCCTTCAGTTTTATTTCATGACTGGAATACTCTAACTTTAGAAAATGAATAACATAGCAAGTGTCTGTCATATTGTTCATGTTTGCATGGCTGAAGTAGATTACCCAAACAAAACAAGACTAATTTTTCAATTAGTAGTGCTGAACATCAGTGGATATTCAAATGGTTTGTGTGTGGGCTCGGGTGCCTGCATGTTTGAATGGGCCAGTCAATTCCCATTCAATATCATAAAATAAAGAAAACAAAAAAGAAATTATTATACTATTCTGACATGATTAGTGCATCTACAATCTACTCACAGGATTAAAATAAATTGAAATACATGTTGCTGGATTTATTTCACACAAGTCGGGTCCCCTACAGTTGAGGATCTTTGCTCCTGTCATTCTTTCTCACTGCCATAACAAACTTCATCTGAGCCCTACCAGGAACAAATATAACAGAAGAGAAGTGATAACAACATACAGTAACTCTTGATTCACCAATCTGCACACTCAGGGCTAGATTCTATATATGGCACCTGATAAATCCACATGGAATAATTTTCCACCTATGCGTATTCCATAAGCGGTGCCTAGATTTAGGCACATTATATAGAATATGCTTAGCTGATATCCCAGCGCCTAGAACTATGCGCCAGGGGCGTAGCCAGACACCCAAGTTTGGCTGGGCCTGGACCCAAGGTGGGTGGGCAGAACTCCGCCTTCTCCTACAAGTGATTTGGTTTCTCCCTCTCTCGCCTGCATGCCATATGGTCTTTCAAACATCCCCTCTCCCCCATATACCTTTTAAATAGCAGATTTTCACCGGCAGCAAACAGTTGTTGGGAGTTTTTGGCTGGTGGGGCTTGGGGTCCCTGCCAGCCACATTATAGGTGTGCTACTACTTGGTGGGCCTGAACCTAAAGTGGGTGGGCCTGGGCCCACCCCAGCCCACCCTTGGCTACGCCACTGCTATGCGCAGCAATTTATCCCAAGGGAAACGTGGCATAAATACCGGAGCATAGACTTAGGTGCAGAGGGGCACATGAAACACCCATTTCCACACCCATAACCAGGCCCCTTTTTGGCTCTGTGCATTAGAATTTATGTGCTGTGCGTTACAGAATATGCATAGCAAGTTATGCATGTAAATAATTATTTCCAATTAGTGCTCATTATTGCTTGTTAAGTGCTGTTAAAAACGCTATTTGGCTTGTAAAGCCAAGTTATGCGTAATGCTATAGAATACGCTTGGATTTCTACACGGAACACTAGGCACGATATATAGAATCTGGCGGTTAGTTTAGAGAATTCTCTTTTTCTCCAGGATTGTTTGGAGGAGTGTATTGGAGATTACCCCTTTATTCCTGAAGAATTTGCAACCCAATATACATAAAGCTGCTCGCCTCCATGTCACTCTGAACTTACAAGGGTATAGTCTGAATCTTCTTTGCCCTTGAAAAACCACTCAGTGAAGGTTGTGGCAGTGGTCTCACCACGCTTCTTGCAGGAGATACAATTTATCTTGAATGAGTTGCCATTGACAGCCTCAGTCTCCGACTCAACCTCCACACACCCCGCCCAGCAGGCTGATACTGAAAGACAAAGAAAGGAAGATACTCTTAGAGTTCCTAAGGAAACCAGATACACTTTTACATATAAGCAGTAGTAAACTTGCATTTATTTATTTCCATAAGGCACTGACTCAAATTCAGGCCTTACAAAAATTTCTAGCAGAAAACTATTTGCCAAATTTTGCAGATACAAATCACCACATCTTTTGTTTATAATCTATGGCTAAGAGGCACTGGGTATCTCTGGAAAGTGGCCAGCTTTAAAGCTGCAATATATTAACAGCCTCAATCTCCTTTTTCTGGTACACATATGGACCAGTCACAGCAGGACTAAACTGAGCATGCTCATGTGCTGATGTCAGCAGCACTGAGGAAAAGCAAAAACACAAAAATACTAACCCAGATCCAAACAGGTCTTTCTTTTTTCCTTTTTTTGACTTGGTAATTTCAAACCTCTCTTTTACATTTCCAGTTCAACTAAAAATGGCCACTACTACTATTATGTGAGAATATTCTCACATGAAGGTACATCAGCTTGAATTTTTGTATTATGAATATAGAAATTTGAATGTTTTGATTATTGTCTTTCTGTCTGGAATAACTGCTTGAATGTTATAAAAGAAAATATTTCAACAAAAATAAAGTAAAAAAAAAAGAAAGAAGTGCCACTCTTGCAGCTACAGTGCCAAGAGTCTTTATTTGCAACAGTCTGAAGTTTGTTTTTCTTATTTTTAACACCCCTCCTCTTTGGGACTCCAAATTCAGCAAAGCTGATTAACAGGCTGATATAATCCTACAAAACCAATAGAGAGGGTAATACAGCATACATAGAAAGTATACAAACAAAAAAAAGCAACACTGGGCCTTCAAGACTGGGACAACTGAAGTTCTTTATTGACAAGTGACCTGACACGAGCCGTGTTTCGGCGTTAATCAACGCCTGCCTCAGGGGTCAAGATATAGTTCTGTAATAGGTAAGTTGTATAGGGTCATTGCCCCAAGATGTTTAATGATGATTATAAATCGCCACACTTGCAAAGGTAGAGCTCTATGAAGAGCCTTCTCATTTGCACAAAAGCGCTAGTAACTAGTGGAAAGAATTAGGGAAATTGTGGACGCCTGTCAAAGTGCCTTGCTCAGACAAATGGTGACGGAACCCACGAGGGAAGGGTCGATGCTGGATCTAGTGCTCATGAATGGAGGAATTGTTTCTAATATCTGAGTGGGTGCCCACCTATGTAATAGTGATCATCACACAATATGGTTTGATATAAAGGCGGAGTGTGGACGCACAAAACTCAAAGTACTGGATTTCAGACGTACTGATTTTGATAAAATGGGGGAATACCTGAAAAAGGAGCTGTTGGAGTGGGAAGGCGTAGGAGAAGTGGAACATCAGTGGTCAAAGCTGAAGGCTGCTATAAATATGGTGAATGATCTTTACGTGAGGAAAGTAAACAAAAACAGGAAGCTTATATAGTTCTCCAACCATGAAGCTGAAAAAATAAGAGCAAAAGAGGCTTTGTTCAAGAAATACAAAAGAACACAACGAGAGAATCACGGAAAAGATTATTGGATTAAACTCAAAGAAGCGAAGAGGGAAATACGGCTAGCGAAAGCGTGAGTGGAAGAAAAAATGGCTAAAGATGTAAAAAGAGGTGACAAGACCTTTTTCAGATATATTGGAGAAAGGAGAAAAGATGAGAATGGAATTGTGAGACTGAAAGATAACGAGAGTGGCTATGTGGAGAGTGAGGAGGATAAAGCGAATGTGCTAAACAACTATTTCTCTTCTGTGTTCACGGAGGAAAATCCTGGAGAAGGACCACAGTTGGCTGCCGAGGGAACATCTGGGAATGGAGTGGATACTGCGTCGGGGAGAAAGAGTTTATAAACAGCTTGAGAATCTGAAGGTGGACAAAGCTATGGGGTTGGATGGGATACATCCCAGGGTACTGAGGGTGCTCAGAGAGGTCCTGGCGGGACCTCTTAAAGATTTATTTAATAGATCTTTAGAGATGGGAGAGGTACCGTGAGATTGGAGACGAGCGGATGTGGTCCCTCTCCACAAAAGTGGAGACAGGGAAGAAGTGGGAAACTACAGACCGGTAAGTCTCACGTCAGTGGTAGGAAAAATAATGGAGTCGCTGCTGAAAGGATAGTTTACTTTCTAGAAGACAACGGGTTACAGGACCTGAGGCAACATGGCTTTACCAAAGGAAAATCCTGCCAAACGAATCTCATTGACTTCTTTGACTGGGTGACAAAAGAATTGGATGAAGGACGTGCGCTAGATGTAATCTACTTGGATTTCAACAAAGCCTTTGATACGGTCTATCTACTTAACATTTCTATAGCGCTACAAGGCATATGCAGTGTTGTACACCATACACAGAAGACAGTCCCTGCTCAAAGAGCTTAGAATCTAGATAAGAAAAGTAAACAGACAGAACAATTAAGGGTAAAGGGAATAAAGAGAGATGAGGATAAAGGACAGGGTAAGTGAGTTAGGAGTCAAAAGCAGTGGTAAAGAGGTGGGTTTTGATTTTGGACTTGAAAACAGCTAAAGACGGGGCTAGACGTACAGGCTCGGGAAGTCTATTCCAGGCGTAAGGTGCAGCGAGATAAAAGGAACGGAGTCTCGAATTAGCAGTAGAGGAGGAAGGGACAGATAAGAGAGATTTATCAACAGAACGGAGTACTCGAGGGGGAACGTAGGAGGAGACAAGAGTGGAGAGGTACTGGGGAGCGGCAGAGTGAATGCACTTTGTGAGAAGCACAGAAACCACAGATCCCAGAATGCATGGTGGGAGAGGGAAAAGCCAGAGCAGAAAAACTACAGATCCCAGAATTGCAGGGGAGGGAAAGACAAGTCCAGAACAGCTACAGAACCCAGAATGCACGGCGGGAGGGGAGGAGGCAGGAGCATAGAGAGCACAGATTTGAGACTGCCTGGAAGAATAAGGGTGGTCCTGACAAACAAGAAGCGGAATGGCAGGAGAAGGAAAGAGAGGTGGCTGATTGGGAAATGGAATCAGCTGAGGAGAGGGTGGAACATCTGAGTGAGGGGGTGGAGAATGAGAGGATGGAATGGGAGGAGTTGGAGGAGGTAGGGGGAGAAGGGGTGGAAGAAGAGATGGAGGTGGGTGAGGAAGTGGCTGGAGGAGAAGAGTGATTGCTGGAGGAGCCCAAGGTAACAAGGAAAGTATAATAGTCAGGGGAGATCCGGTGGGTGGATGTCAAGAGACAAGTTGTTGACAGTTGTGGGTGGTGGATCGTTTTTAGCCTGACTTGTGGATCTGTGTTTAAAGCTGGGCTGGCTAAAAGGGAGTTTTGGAAGGCCTTGCTGATTTCTGAGGCCTTACTAACTGAACTGTGTAGAAAAGCCTGGCTGGCTGAACTGTGGAGAAAAGCCTGGCTGGCTGAACCATGGATAAAAGCCTAGCTGGGTGAACTGTGTTTAAAAGCCCAGCTAGCTGAACTGTATTTAAAAAGCCGAGCTCACTGAACTGTATTTAAGAGTCTGGCTAGCCGGACTGTGGAGAAAAGCCTGGCTGGCTGAACTGTGGATAAAAGCCTTGCGGGTTAAACTGAGTATAAAAGCCTAGCTAGCTGAACTGTGTTTAAAAGCCCAGCTAGCTGAACTGTATTTTAAATGCCGGGTTGGCTGAAGTGGAGAAAGGCCTGGTGTCTTGTCCACAAGGAAGGTGAGCCCTTAGGTCCCGTAAGGCCCCGAAGGACCTCAAAGGACAGCCGTGCAACCCCAAGTCTTCACCCGAGGCGACCGCCGTTCACCAAGGGTTGAGCCCCCAGCTGCAGGCGGTCAACAGGACTTCAGGAACCGCGGGGTTGACGGACTGACCTGGACTGGAACCAGGAGAGAAGCGGGCAGGTGGAATAGAGACGTCCACAACCAGGCAACAGATCAGGTCAGGCAGCTAACAGCGTAGTCAGAGTCAGGCAAGAGGTCAAGGCAGGTGGCTAGCAGAGTAGTCAGAGACAGGCAAGAGGTCAAGGCAGGCAGCTAGCAGAGTAAACCAGGAAACAGTCCAAAAGTCCAAAATCAGCAACTGAACACAGGAACCATGGAGACTGGCCTCGGGTAACAGAACCTGAAGCAATATCCTATCTCAGGCTCATTCCTTAAATACTGTTCGGCAATCAGCCGCCCAGCCCCCGTAGACATAGCCGGCCAATCAGAACTTGGTTATCGACAGAACCCTTCTGATTGGCTCTGACCGATCTCCCAGGCGGATCTATCGTGCTGGCCTTCCGGTCTAACTCCTCTGAAGCGGAGCTTTGGGTTCCCGCACCCGGGAATGAAGAAGACGCCGGCCATCGCGCCTCGGCGCCATTTCCCTTACTGGCGCAAACACAGCCCCTATAGCCGGTGTTTTAATTTCCCCCTCTTGGACCTCTTTCTGACTCCAGATCACACGGGGGACTAAAGATACCTATTTCACATAACAGGTTCTGTATAGTTTCTCTAACCTCCATTGTCACCCAATTACAAGAGGGTGGCATTAGGAGCTGTAATTGAAAACTAATTCCCATAACTACTGCTTTCTGTCTTCCTGGATCTAGGTATACTCTGGGCCATTTATGTTCCCAGATAATGCCTAATAAAAATCTGTCTAAGTTTCTCCAGAGACTGAGTGTATGTGATGTGCCTTGTAAGCTAAATGTAAGGTAAAGAGAAGATAGAATAAAGACAGAGATAGGTTTAAATAGATAGATACATTTTATTTCTTACCCAAAGACAAGTCTTCAAGTTGATACAAATACAGACATCAGACTTTAATCAGGTACATTCAGCAGATAGATTCTGGGTACAACCGGACAGAGCTTCGCCGTCTGAGATAAGCGTTGGGGCGGATACCAAAGCTATGGCAAATTGTCCCTTCTTTTATACACAAACCTCTCCATAGAAGTCTATGGTGAGATACCTAGCTCTCAATTTCTGAGATGATACTTTCCCATGCAGTCTTATCAGCATGTTTTGAGAAGCTTTGAGATAACAGTTCCACATCTGTCTGTGTCGCAATACTTTTAAGAACTCTGTATAACCTCTGTAGCCTTCTATACAAAACTAATAGACTCCATTTTGTTCATCTGATTTAAAGTGACAGTTGTACCAGTTTGTGTCAGGACTCATTGTTCAGACCTGCTTTTTACAGATTCTGAAATATTAAATCATGTACTTGTTATTTGGCCTAGTCGGTACTTCTTCATTTATTGTAGGCTTCATAGCTTTGGCCCTCACTATTCCAGTGGTAGATCCAAAGCTAGGCCATATATTAACACCGGCGATCAAGAGTCCGGCAGCCGCGATCGCCGGCCTCCGGCCTTGGCCCCGGACTGGGCGGCCATCACCACGGCGAGCCCCGGCTCCCCTCCGTGGCCTCAAGAAAGCCGGCCTTCATCGTGGTGGACGCCGGCTCCTGCTTCCCGCGGAGGAGCAGCCGGAGGGAGCGACGGATGTGACACCTGGCTAGCTGAACGGTGAAGGGAAGAGCAAACTGCACTGACGAGTGGGGAGTCAGTGGCGGACAGCACGGACGAGTGAAAGAGAGAGAGACAGAGAGACGATTACTCGGCTGAGCGGAGAGGCTGACAACTTATAGGTCAATAGGAGAAGTTTGAATAGAATACGGAAATGGATAGGGAGCCAGTGAAGTGACTTAAGGAGAGGGCTAATGTGGGCATAGCGACTTCGGCGGAAAATGAGTTGCACAGCAGAGTTTTGGATTGATTGAAGAGGAGAGAGATGGCTAAGAGGGAGGCTGGTGAGTAGTAGGTTACAATAATCAAGACAGAAGGTGATAAGAGTGTGGATAAGGGTTTTGGTAGAGTGCTCAGAGATGAAGGGATGGATTTTGCTGATGTTATAGAGAAAGAAACGACGGGTTTTGGCAGTCTGCTGAATGTGAGCAGAGAAGGAGAGAGAGGAGTCAAAGATGACCCCAAGGTTACGGGCTGATGGGACTGGGAGAATGAGAGTGCCATCCACCGAAATAGAAAAAGGGGGGGGGGGGGAGAGGAGAGGTAGGTTTAGGGGGAAAGATGAGGAGCTCGGTTTTGGCCATGTTAAGTTTTAGGTGTCGTTGAGACATCCAAGCAGCGATGTCAGATAGGCAGGCTGAGACATTGGTCTGGATGCTGGTTGAGATTTCGGGGGTAGAGAGGTAGATTTGGGAGTCATCAGCATAGAGATGGTATTGAAATCCATGGGAACATATCAGAGAGCCAAGGGAAGAAGTATAGATGGAGAGCAGGAGAGGACCGAGAACAGAACCTTGAGGTACACCAATTGGTAGAGGGATAGAAGTGGAAGAGGATCCACCAGAGTGCACACTAAAGGTGCGAAGCGAGAGGTAGGAGGAGAACCAGGAAAGAACAGAGCCATGGAATCCAAATGAAGATAGCCTGTCAAGGAGTAGGCTGTGATCAACAGTGTCAAAAGCGGCGGATAGATCAAGAAGAATGAGGATAGAATAGAGACCTTTGGATTTGGCTAGGAACAGGTCGTTAGAGACTTTAATAAGTGCAGTTTCAGCTGAATGTAGAGGGCGAAAGCCAGATTGGAGTGGGTCAAGAACAGCATGAGATGAGAGAAAGTCAAGACAGCGGTGGTGAACGGCGCGTTCAAGTAACTTGGAAAGGAAGGGGAGGAGGGAGATGGGTTGATAGTTGGAAGGACTTGTAGGGTCAAGTGAAGGCTTCTTTAGGAGCGGTGTGACCACAACATGTTTGAAGGCATCAGGAATGGTCGCAGTGGAAAGAGAGAGATTGAGGATATGACAGATAAAAGGGGTGAGAGTAGGAGAGATGGTGTTAAGAAGGTGGGTAGGAATGGGATCAGAGGAACAGGTAGTTTGTTTTGAGGAGGAGAGAAGAAGTGATGTTTCTTCATCAGTGACCTCAGGAAAGGAGGAAAAGGAAGGAGGGGTTGAGGAAATAGGGGAACAGACAAGGGGAGGGACAAGGGGAGAGAGAGGTGGGGGTGGTTTGGTAGAGAATTCAAGGTTAATCTTCTGAACTTGTCGTGGAAGAACTCAGCTAGGGTTTGGGGAGATAGTGAGGGGGAAGTTGGGGGTGGAGGCACCTTGAGGAGAGAGTTTAGTCTGGCAAAGAGAAGTCGAGGGTTTGAGCCAAGAGAATTGGTCAGCTGGACGTAGTAGTCCTGTTTGGCAAGCAAGAGAGCAGATTGGAAGGAGGTCAACATGAATTTGAAGTGTGAGAAGTCAGCAAGGGCACGAGATTTCAACCAGAGGCGTTCGGCGGAACGGGTACAGGAACACAGGTAGCGGATTTTAGGGGTTAGCTAGGGCTGGGGTTTGGTACGTCTTATAGGACGGAGCATGAGGGGTGCAAGAGTGTCTAAGGCAGAGGATAGAATGGAATTGTAGGAAGAGACGGCATCATTGACAGATTTGGATGGTGTAGAAGTAGAGAAGTGGTTCGAGACAATGGAGAATAGGGTAGTAGGCCTGGAGATTCCTATATAAATTGGTTAAGATTGGATGGAATTGGGTGGGAGGAAGTTTAAGTGTGAAGGTTATTAGATGATGGTCGTAAAGGGGAAGATTTGAGGTAGAGGAATTGGAGGGAGAGCAGTTATAGGAAAATATAAGATCAAGACAGTGACCATTGTGGTGGGTAGGGGAAGTAGAGCATAGTTGAAGATTTAAGGAGGATGTTAAGGTGAGGAATTGAGAGACATAAGAGTTGGAGGGATCATTAACATGAATGTTAAAGTCGCCAAGGATGAGGGAGGGGGAGGAAGGATCATGAAAGAAGGAAAGCCAGGCATCAAAGTCGCAGAGAAAGGATGAAAGGGATTTATCAGGGGGACGATAAATAACTGCTATTCGAAGAGGCAAAGGAGTGAATAGGCGGACGGAGTGGACTTCAAAGGAAGAAAAACAGAGAGACTGAGGTGGCGGAAGAGATTGAAATTTGGAAGAGGGCGAGAGTAATAGACCAACACCACCACCACCATGGCCAGTAGGGCGAGGGGTATGGGAGAAGAGATAACCACCATGGCAGAAGGCTGCGACTGAAGCGGAGTCATCAGGGCAGAGCCAAGTTTCAGTTATCGCAGCAGATGGAGGCTACAAGTGATAAAAAGGTCATGGATATAAGGAAGTTTGTTGCAGATGGAGCGGGCACTGTCAGGTTTCCAAAGCAGAAACTAGGTTCGTGAGCCCTTGTGCCACTGCCGTGGAGCAGCAGTGGCAGGCAAACCATCCCACACCAGAGACAAGGCAGAACTCTGACAGGAACAGTTAGACTTCACCTGCACTTGACCGCTGTTCCTGTCACGTTTTCCAAAAACGCAGGAACTCAGATTGTGAGCCCTTGGGCCACTGCCGAGGAGCAGCAGGCAAAACCACCCCACACCGGAGACTAGGCAGAACAGGACTGGACCCCCGGACTGAAGTAGCAGCAGAGGCAAACAAGCAGGAAAGCAGAGCAGGCACACTTAAACTTCATCTGCACTTGGCCACCTTTCACCAGGAGTTGAGCTCCTGACTGCGAGTGGCCGGCAGGACTTACTGGGCAAGGCAGGAATGGATACCCACTAGGCTGAACCAGGACTGAGGGTCAGAGGGGGAAAGGAACATACAGGGCAGCAGGGCACGGAAGGGAAAGCTCATGGGCAGGACTGAAAGCTGCAAGCAGCCACTAAAACAGGGAACAAGACACTGACAACAAGACACAAACAGACAACCCACAACTAGACACAGAACAGGAGAATCACCCAAGGTACAAGCCGGGTCCGGGCAGGCAGCAGACAGAAGAGAAAACCCGGATACAAGCCAAGTCAGGGCAGGCAGCAGGCACAAGGGAAAACCAGAAAACAAGCCAAGTCAGGGCAGGCAGCAGGCACAAGAGAAAACCAGAAAACAAGCCAAGTCAGGGCAGGCAGCAGGCACAAGAGAAAACCAGGAAACAAGCCAGGTCTGGGTAGACAGCAGAATCAGGCAAGAAACTAAAATAAGAAACCAGACTAGGCAGAAGTGCACAGCGCACCAACATACCAGGGACCTTAGACGATGCAAAGGCCAAGCAGAGAGTTTCAAAATGGCTAATAAGCCCAGCAGGAGCTGAGCCTCAGCTGCTGCAATCACCAGGCAACTAAGGGTGCTGTGCAGGTTCAAACAAAACAAGCAAGTCTGGCAGGCCAGAAGATCCGGACCGGACTGGGCTGAAATCTGGAATGGGTGACAGAACACAGACAATCTAATGCAGCCAGCACACAGAGACAGAGACAGAACTAACTCACAAAGAACAGACAGAAGCCAGCTCAGAAGCTGACCACAGGAAATACGGTGAGTCGGAGAGGGGTCACGGCCACAGACGTGACAGTTCCTCAGGACTTGAGTCCCTGGGTGCAGGCGGCCGGCAGGATTTACCGGACAGGGCAGGAACTGGATAACAACTAGGCTGAACAGGCACTGAGGGTCAGAGGGGAAGGGAATAAACATGGGCAGCAAGGCAGGAAACTGGGCTAGGACTCACAGACAGACAATACTAGATAAGGCAGGAAAATGGACAAGCTAGAGGACAGGAACTGAAAGCTGACAAGCAGCCACTGAAACAGAGTACAAACACTGAGACAGGAAAGAGACAGGACTGAAAGCTGCAGAGCAGCCACTAAGCAAGAGACACAGACAAACAGAAACTAGACCAAGAATACAAACCAGAAACAAATCTAAGAAATAAGCAATAAACCTAAGCTAAACTGCACACAGACTAACTAGAACCAGACAAGAAACTCAAACAAGAAACCAGAATAGGCAGAAGTGCAACAAAGCACCAACAAACCAGGGACCTTAGACGATGCAAAGGCAAACACAGAAGTTTCCAGGTGATTAATAAAGCCCATCAGCTGCTGAAGTTCAGCTGCAGGAATCACAAGGCAGCTACGGGTGCTGTTCAGGCCCAAACAAGAAAAGCAAGTATGGCAGCCTGGAAGATCCGGACTGGACTAGGCTGAAGTCTGGAACGTGTGACAGTTCATAGCAGCCACCGGGGGGGCGAGGTGAGCACAGACAAAAAAACATTCACATATGTGACAGGCACATGAGAAGGGCACGGAAGAAGGGAAGAGAGGAATAGAGATGAGATTGGAGAGGTCTGTGCGACCTGTACAAATAGGATGAGGGTTGGTGGGGGGGGAACCAGGATTAGGATTGATGTCTCCGGCAGAGAGAAGAAGAAGGAGTAAGAAAGTATGGAGGAGGGTAGGAGAAGAGTGGCAATGAAGGCGACGAAGGCGAGATGAGTTCAGACAAAATGGGGAAGGTAAAATGGAAGGGATGAAGTGTTGAAGGCAGAAAGCAAGGAGGGAGGAAGAGGATAAGAGAGATGGTGAGGTAGTATAATGAACGAAAGGGCAATGTATAACTGAAGTCCATGGTGATTTCGGGTGGAGGAGTAGATTGGGAAGGGATAGTACTAGGAGGAGGATGTGAAATGGAGCCATACGAATAGACTCAGGCAGTCCTAGGCGTCAGCTAACAGTCACACACAAGGTGAGGCAGTTGAGGCTGAAGGACGGCAGAGGAGTCAAGACTGCAGGACTGGAGTTAAAACTGCAGGCTGGAGCAGATGATGCCGGCAGAAGCAGGGGTTGCAGGGATGGAGTTTAGGCAGGAGCAGGCTGGAGTAGATGATGCAGGTTGGAGTAGAGGATGCAGGCTGGATCAGCGAGTGCAGGCAGGAACAGATTATGTAGGCTGGATCAGGGGGTGCAGGCAGGAACAGATGATGCAGGTTGGGGCAGATGATGCAGGCAGGAACAGATGATGCAGGTTCAGCAGATGATGCAGGCAGGAACAGATGATGTAGGCTGGATCAGAAGATGCAGGCAGGAACAGATGAAGTAGGCTGGATCAGAAGATGCAGGCAGGAACAGATGATGCAGGTTGGGTCCCCACAGAAGACTCGTTAATAAGATGAAAGGGCTAAACTTAGGACCGAAAGTGGTGAACTGGATAGAAAACTGGTTGACCGACAGGTGGCAGAGGGTGGTGATAACTGGCATCCGCTCGGAGGAAAGGATCGTGAGCAGTGGGGTTCCTCGGGGTCGGTGCTGGGGCCCATTTTGTTTAATATATTTGTGAGAGATATTGCTGAAGGGTTGGAAGGAAAGGTTTGCCTTTTTGCGGATGACACAAAGATAGCCAATACAGTGGATACCCTGGAGGGAGTAGAAATGATGAGAAGGGATCTCTGAAATTTAAAAGAATGGTCAAGGGTCTGGCAGTTAAAATTTAATCCAAACTTAGAATCTGTGTTATTGTTTTCTTCGGTTTCTTATTATAAACAACTACAAAATCAGAGAAACCCCTTTTTCGGGACAAGAAATTATGGCAGCATTTTGAATTATGAAGCTTCGTTTTTAACGCACAGGGGAAGCGGTTTCACTGAAAATTTATTATTACATTGACCAAGAAAACTCACAGTGGACATTGGGTGCACCAGTCCCAGCATAGGAGCTTGTCTGCTGGCGTCTAACAAGCTAAGTAGTTTTCTATATTTAATCGAATTGAATTAAATTGAATGTGGAATATCAATTACTACTAACGGCAGGCAGGAGGACTCCTGTGCAATGATGTCGGGACGGTGTTATTACTAAGATACTGACTGTGGTCAATTGTAATACACTGAGCACTATTTGCAGATTTAAAAAGAATAAAAAAAAGAATTGTTGTGAGTACATTCACATGATACTAGTCTTGTAAAAGGGGTTTCTCTGATTTTGTAGTTAGTTAAAATTTAATGCCAAGAAGTGCAGAGTGATGCATTTGGGGTGTAGAAACCAAAAAAAGATACCAAATAAGAAGGCAGAGATTAGTAAGCTCGATGCAGGAGAGAGACCTTGAGGTGTTGGTGTCGGAGGATATGAAGGTGAACAAACAATGTGACAAGGCGACGGCCCATGGCCAGAAGGATGATAGGCTACATAGAGAGAGGTATAACCAGCAGAAAAAAGGAGGTGTTGATGCCCCTCTACAAGTCGCTGGTGAGGCCCCACTTGGAGTATTGTGTTCACTTTTGGAGGCTGTATCTTGCTACAGATGTAAAAAGACTGGAAGCGGTGCAAAGAAAAGCTACAAAAATGGTATGGGATTTGTGTTGCAAATCATACGAGGACAGACTTGTCAACCTGAACATGTATACCTTGGAGGAAAGGAGAAACAGGGGTAACATGATACAGACGTTCAAATATTTGAAAGGTATGAATCCACAAACAAACCTTTTCCGGAGAGGGGAAGGAGGTAGAACTAGAGGACATGAATTGAGATTGAAGGGGGGCAGACTCAGGAGTAATGTCAGGAAGTGTTTTTTCACAGAGAGGGTGGTAGATACGTGGAATGCCCTCCTGCGGGAGGTGATGGAGATGAAAACGGTAATGGAATTCAAACGTGCGTGGGATAAACACAAAGGAATCCTGTTTAGAAGGAATGGATCTACAGAATCTTAGCAGAAATTGAGTGGCGACGCCGGTATTTGTAGGGCCGGTCTTAAGGCGAGGCGACCAAGGCGGCCACATAGGGCCTCGTGCTCAGGGGGGCCCCGCGCGACGCGCCTCAGGTCACCCTACCCTGACCGCCCGAGCTCCACTCTCCCTCCCTCCCAAGTTCAACAACACGCGACGGCGACATGGTGGGGGCGGTCCACCCCAGATGTCAGCGGGTGGGGGGGTGCCCCGAGTCCGCTCCCGCTGCTCGCCCTGTCCTGCCTTTAAAAAAGCAATTTGAAGCGCTGGAGTAACAGGCAGCAGCGCCTCGCGTCTGCCCTGCTACTAAAAATCTCGTCAACGATGTCGTTGGGCCTTCCCACATTGAGTCCCGCCCTCCTCTGAGGTAACTTCCAATTACCGCGAGGGCGGGCGGGACTCAATGTGGGAAGGCCCAACGACGTTGTCGAAGAGATTTTTAGTAGCAGGGCAGACGCGAGGCGCTGCTGCTTGTCACTCCAGCGCTTCAAAATTGTTTTTTTTTTAAAGGCAGTGAGGGTGGTGGGGGGCAGGAGAATGGAGCTGGTAGGTGGGGAGGGACTCAGATGGGAGAAGGGTGTGGGGTTCTCAGATGGGGGAAGGGTGGGGTGGGGAGGGAGTTCTCAAATGGGAAGGAGACTGAGATGGGAGGGGGTTCTTGGATAGTTGAAGGGGACGGGTGGGGAGGGGACTGGGGTTCTTGGATGGGAGAAGGGGACTGAGGTGGGGAGGGGGGTTCAAGGATGGGAGAAGGGGGTGGGGAGGGGGTTCTTGGATGGGAGAGACTGGGGAGGGGGTTCTCGGATGGGAGAAGGGGACGGGTGGGGAGGGGACTGGGGTTCTTGGATGGGAGAAGGGGACTGAGGTGGGGAGGGGGATGGTTGAAGGGGACGGGTGGGGAGGGGACTGGGGTTCTCGGATGGGAGAAGGGGACTGGGTCTGAGAAGGGGCAATATGGGAAAATGGAGGCCATGCCTGGGGCTGGTGGGAAAATGGGGCATGCGTGGGTCAGGTGGGAGAATGGTTCTGAAAAGGGGGGCCTTAATACAAGGCATGTGGATGAAGGGGGCTGGAACTGGGGGCTGAAAAGGAGGGTAGGTGGGATAAGGGGGATAGTACTGGGACTGGAGGCTGAAAAGGGGCAGGGGCTGAAACTGGGGACTGGGGGCTGAAAAGGGGACAGGGAGAAGTGGCTGGGGGGCTGAACCTCGGGACTGGTGGGAGAAAAGGGCTGGGGCTGAAATGGGGGACTGGTGGGATAGTGGGGCTTGAACTGGGGGCTGAAAAAAAGGGGTAGAGAGAGGAGCAGATCCTGGATGGTGGAGAAAGAGAGAGGGCAAACCCTGGATGGATGGGAAAGGGAGGGCAAATAGTGGATTGAAGGGGCAGAGAGAAAGGGCAGACAGTGGATGGAAGGGATAGAAAGAGCAGACAGTGAATGGATGGGGGAGAGAGAGAGGGCAGACAGGGGCAGATGGTGGATGGAAGGGGCAGAGATAGAGGGCAGATGTGGATGGAAGGGGCAGGCAGAGAGGGCAGACATTGGATGGAGGGGACAGCAGAGAGGGCAGACACTGGATGGCAGAGAGAGACCGAAGACAGATGCTGGATGGAAGGAAGACAGTGAAAAGAAGATGAGGAAAGCAGAAACCAGAGACAACAAACTGTAAATAAAATATATATTTTAATTTTTTTGCTTTAGGATAAAGTAGTATTGTAGATGTGTTAATAAATGTTTATAATAAAACATGCAAACAAGGTAATCTTTTTATTGGACTAATTTTAACACATTTTGGCTAACTTTCGGAGAACAAAACCCCCTTCCTCAGGTCAGGATAGGATACTGTAACAGTACTATACTGTATTGACCTGAGGAAGGATGTTTTGGCCTCTGAAAGCTAAATGTATTAGTTCAATAAAATGGTATTTTATTTTCTTTATTTGCTTTATTTCTATTTGTTAATTTGTAAACTGGTGATTGGTATTTGTTAGTTTTTTCAAATTTACATCTGCTGTCTTTATATTTTGCACAGTACTAGGGGACATTTTCTGTTTCTGTGGTGTTGCATTGTATGCAGAGTCTGGAATCTTGGGGGTTCAGTTTATTTTTTGTCTAAATAGAAAGTTTATGATTACTTATTCTATAGTGGATTAGGGTGTATCTGTGTTTGTGAAAAAGACATGGCTTTCAGTTGGCATTGACTGTGCAGGATCGACAAGCCCTGGAGCTGGGGGCCTTGGAGCTTGGAGGGAGGGGTGGCGGGCCCTGGAGCTAGGGTGGGGGCGGAGTTAGGGTGGGGGCAGGGCTAGGGTGGGGCCCCATCAAATTGATCTGCATAGGGCCCCGCACTTGCTAAGACCGGCCCTGGGTATTTGGAGAGTAAAAACCGGTGCAGAGCGGACTTCTACGGTCTGTGCCCTGATCGTGACTGAATAGATATGGATGGGCTGGAGTGTAAATTTTAAGGGGCTTCAACACTGGCTTCAGAACTTTTAGTACAGGAATAGTGCTGGGCAGACTTATACAGTCTGTGCCCTGAGAAAGCAAGGGACAAATCAAAACTCAAATCAAACTCGGGTATACATATAAAGTATCACATACCATGTAAAATGAGATTATCTTGCTGGGCAAACTGGATGGACCGTTCAGTCGTCATTTACTATGTTACTATCAGGGGAATTTTTGAAAGAGAAGGGCGCCCATCTTCTGACACAAATCGGGAGATGGGCGTCCTTCTCTCAGGGTTGCCCAAATCGGCATAATCGAAAGCAGATTTTGGGCTCCCTCAACTGCTTTCTGTCGCGGGGATGACCAAAGTTCATGGGGGCGTGTTGGCACCGTACCGAAGGCGGGACTGGGGCGTGATTAAGAGATGGGCGTCCTCTGCCGATAATGAAAAAAAGAAGGGCGTCCCTCACAAGCATTTGGCCGACTTTATTTGGTCCATTTTTTTTTCACGACCAAGCCTCGAAAAGGTGCCCGAACTGACCAGATGACCACCGGAGGGAATCGGGGATGACCTCCCCTTACTCCCCCAGTGGTCACCAACCCCCTCCCACCCCCAAAAAATAAAATTTAAATTTTTTGCCAGCCTCTATGCCAGCCTCAAATGTCATACCCAGCTCCATCACAGCAGTATGCAAGTCCCTGGAGCAGTTTTTAGTGGGTGCAGTACACTTCAGGCAGGCGGACCCAGGCCCATCACCCCCTACCTGTTACACCTGTGGCGGTAAATGTGAGCCCTTCAAAACCCACCCAAAACCCACTGTACCCACATGTAGGTGCCCCCCTTCACCCCTTAGGGCTATGGTAGTGGTACAGTTGTGGGTAGTGAGTTTGGGGGGGGGGGCTCAGCACACAAGGTAAGGAGCTATGTACCTGGGAGCAATTTCTGAAGTCCACTGTAGCGCCCCCTAGGGTGCCCGGTTGGTGTCCTGGCATGTGAGGAGGACCAGTGCAGTACGAGTGCTGGCTCTTCCCACGACCAAAGGGCTTGGATTTGGTCGTTTTTGAGATGGGCATCCTCGGTTTCCATTATGGCCGAAAACCGGGGATGACCATCTCTAAGGTCGACCATCTCAACATTTAGGTTGACCATCTCTAAGGTCGAACTAAATGTTGAGATTTGGGTGTCCCCGACTGTATTATCGAAATGAAAGATGGACGCCCATCTTGTTTTGATAATACGAGTTTCCCTGCCTCTTCGCCGGGACGTCCTTAGAGATGGGCGCACTTAGAGATGGGCGTCTCCATTCAAAAATGCCCCTCCATGTTTTTGATATAGCAAGAGAGATTTTGAAGCTTTCCACGTGCTAGCCCTGAACCATAATACAGCTAAGTGTTTTTCTGATATTTTATTCTTAAATTCTCACATTTCTGACTACAGGTTTAGCTACCTGATATAGCTATTCTGTAGACTTTATTGCTTATTGCTTAATTAATTTGTCCTGTGAATATGTATGTGGTTTACTTCTCTGTTTTCTATCCCAGACCCCAACAAAAGACAACCCCCCCCCCCCCCGACACAAACACATAGTAACATGGAGAGGGATAATCGAATGGGGGCGCCCATCTCTAAGGTCAACCTAAATTTCATGATTTGGGCGTCCCTGACTGTATTATCGAAACAAGATGGACGTCCATCTTTCGTTTCGATAATACAGTCGGGGACGTCCAAATCATGAAATTTAGGTCGACCTTAGAGATGGTCATCCCCGGTTTTCGGTGATAATAGAAAGCGAGGACGCCCATCTCAGAAATGACCAAACCCAAGCCATTTGGTCGTGGGAGGAGCCAGCAATCGTAGTGCACTGGTCCCACTAAAAGCCCTTCCCTTACCGATCCGGAAAGGAACTGGCATGCATGAAGGAAATTGCATGCAAATGAGCTGCTCGCTGTTAGCTCATTTGCACACGATTTCCTTCCTAAGGATGAAGGAAATTGCATGCAAATGAGCTGCTCGCTGTTAGCTCATTTGCACACGATTTCCTTCCTAAGGATGAAGGAAATTGCATGCAAATGAGCTGCTCGCTGTTAGCTCATTTGCACACGATTTCCTTCCTAAGGAGGGGAAGCGACGGCAGTTGAGGACGTCCAAAATGTGGATGTTTCTGTGAGAAGGACGTCCATGCCTTTGCTATGCCTCCAACACCCTCTTCGTTTACTTATTTGGATTTTGGATCACAAGTAGCAGCAGTGCGATTTGAACCGGCCACATCTAGATTACAAGACCAGTGCGCTAACCACTAGGCCACTCTGCAACTCCTCTGTTCTACTCCACTCCCTTGAAATTTGGCCATCCCTGGGGGGGGGGGGCAGTTGAGGACGTCCAAAATGTTTGAAAGAAGGAAGTCCATGCCTTCCTTATGACTCCGCTGACACACACATACCCCCCCCCCACCAGGGTTGGCCAAATTTCAAGGGAGTGGAGTGGCATGGAGGAGTGGCCCAGTGGTTAGTGCACTGGTCTTGCAATCCAGAGGTGGCCGGTTCACATCCCACTGCTGCTACTTGTGATCCAAAATCCAAATAAATAAATAAAGAGGGTGTCAGAGGCATAGCAAAGGCATGGATGTCCTTCTCACAGAAACATCCACATTTTGGACATCCTCAACTGCCGTCGCAGGGAAGGACGTCCTCAACTGCAGTCGCAGGGACGGAGGCATAGCGAAGGACATACTCTAAAAAAAAAAGACAAAAGCTTTTGAAGTTCTTTTTTTTCAGGGTGGGAGGTGGTTAGTGACCACTGGGGAAGTCAGGGGAGGTCATCCCCAATTCCCTCCGGTGGTCATCTGGTCAGGTCGGGCACCTTTTTGATGCTTGGTCATGAAAAAAAATGGACCAAGTCGGCCAAATGCTCATGAGGGACGCCCTTCTTTTTTCCATTATTGGCCGAGGACGCCCATCTGTTAACCACGCCACCATCCCGCCTTCGGTACACTGCCAACACGCCCCCTTGAACTTTGGTCATCCCTGCAACTGAAAGCAGTTGAGGATGCCCAAAATCGACTTTCAATTATGCCGATTTGGGCGACCTTAGGAGAAGGACGCCCATCTCCCGATTTGTGTCGGAAGATGGGCGCCCTTCTCCTTCGAAAATAAGTAGGATAGTAACATAGTAGGTGACAGCAGAAAATGACCTGTACGGTCCATTCAGTCTGCTCAACAAGATAAACTCATATGTGCTACTTTATACCTGACTCTGGAATTCGTTGCCAGAGAATGTGGTAAAGGTGGTTAGCTTAGCAGAGTTTAAAAAAGGTTTGGACGGCTTCCTAAAGAAAAAGTCCATAGACCATTATTAAATGGACTTGGGGAAAATCCACTATTTCTGGGATAAACAGTATAGAATGTTTTGTACTTTTTTGGGATCTTGCCAGGTATTTGTGACCTGGATGGCCACTGTTGGAAACAGGATGCTGGGCTTCATGGACCTTTGGTCTTTCCCAGTATGGCAATTCTTATGTATCTACCATTTTCAGTGCACAGACCGTAGAAGTCTGCCCAGCACTAGCCCCGCCTCCTCACCACCGATGCTGCCAACCAATCTCTGCTAAGCTTCTGAGAATCCAAATTACATTTCTCCTTCCGCACAAAGAACAGAGATGAACAAAATTACAACTGGAACAAAGAACAGGAAAATGTAACATTCTAAACAAATAACTTGAAATATAGATAGCATCACTGAAAAAAAATGTAGGGAAGGATTCTGGATTCATCTGCTGTGATTAAAAGAAAGAAAATTATCAGGTAAGACCATTTTTCTTTCCTGGTCATCAGAAGCAGATGCATCCAGAGACTTGTGGGATATAACAAAGCAGTCCTTACATAGGGCGGGAATCAGAAATAACTGCCCTGAAAGACACCTCTGAATCAAATGCGATATACAAGCCACAGTGCCTAGAAAACATATGCCTTGAGGACCAATTGGCCAATCTACAGGTTCTTCTGATGAGTAAGCCCGAGATTCCACCCAGGGAGTTGAAAGACCTTAATAGTCTCCTTAACCCAGTGAGCAATGGTTGGCTTGGAGGCCGAATTTCCACGGTGGCCCGAATGACAAAACTCATCTGTACCTCAAAGGTACTAAATGAGAACTCTACGAACATCAAACAAATGGAGTATTTTAAAATCAGCCTGATAATCCTCCTCATGAAATGATGGAAGAAGCAAAGGTTGATTCAAGTGTACTGCAGACATCATCTTGGATAGAAACGAAGGAACTGTGTGAATGGTTATTCCTGCTCCAGAAAAACTAAGAAATGTCTGTCTACAAGACAACGCTTTAACTCAGAATCCTGTGTGCGGATGAGATGGTGACCAGAAAAACAGACTTGAGGGTAAGGTTTTTCAGAGCAATTTTCCTCAGAGGCTCAAACAGTGCCTTCTGGAGTGACTGAAACAAGATTAAGATTCCACTCAGAGCCAGGATGACAGAGAGGATGGATGAGCGGCCAAAGGAAGATATACAATTACGCCCTCTATAACAAGCTACGGCTGCTACCTGTACTCTTAGAGAATAGTAAGCCAGACCTTTAAGGCCCTCTTGTATGAAGGCCAAAATGAGAGGTAAGGAAGCCTGTAGGTCATAGACCTACCGACCAGAAATACAAAAAGATCAGCATGCACATTCCCGAATCTCCACTACCCCAGCTGCAAAGGACTAAAATATAAATCAACATATGCATCCAGCTTCTCCTACATAAGCAGGCAACTATGGAATGCACTACCAAACGTCATAAAAACAATGCACGACCTAACAAACTTCCAAAAATTACCAAAAACTAACCTGTTCAAAAAGGCATACCACAATGACCCATCCTAAATACCAAAAATCATAACCTATACCAGAACTGGACAAAACCAAATTCTATACACCTGACTACTTTATCTCTTATTTTGGAAATGAGCTCTCTATACTGACTGCTTAACTTATTCTGTCACGCAAGAACCGCAACGCAGTACCTTTTTTGTATTTTCAGTCCAGAAATGGCGATCGCCACTACGGCATATTGTAAGCCACATTGAGCCTGCAAATAGGTGGGAAAATGCGGGATGCAAATGCAACAAATAAATAAATTAAGGGGACCTTTCAGAACATCATGCTTCAAAGGTTTGCAAGATCTGAGCATAAACAAAGGAGGTAGAACGCTTTCTTGCCTGTAGTAAGGTAGAAATAAAAAAAAGAGGTTACTCTGAGGTGTTTAACTTCAACCGCTCAATAGCCATGCCACAAGACCAAAGCGGGACAGAACCTCCATCTGAAGGGGCCTTTGAAGGAGCAACCCCTAGCACAGGGGAATCCAGAATGGCTTGTCCATTAGGAGACCAACTAGATCTGCATGCAACAGTCTCCTGGACCAGTCTGGTGCAAATCACAATTACCAATCCTCGATGAAGATGGGTATTATGGAGAGGACCCTACCTAACATCAACTATGGAGGAAATACATAAAGAAGATGCGCTTCCAGTCAGGGTTTGAGAAAAGTGTCTAGTCTCTCTGATCTGAACGTCTGCTAAAGAATCCCGAGGACCTTGGCGTTGAGACAAGAAGCCACAAGATCCAAATTGGGTTACTCCACTTATAAATGATCAGGTGGAAGACTTCTGGTGACAGCTCCCACTCCTCCAGGTCCAAGGAGTGCCTGCTCAGCTAGTCTGCTTGAATATTAAACGTTCCCACAATGTAGGCATCCGAGATATGCTGTAAGTGTATCTCCATCCAATAAGTGAGCAGGCTAGGCTCCATTGCTGGAAGAGCACTGCAAGTGCCTTCTTGCCTGTTTATATAAGCCACCAATGTCATGTTGTCTGAAACAATGCAAACTGGCTTGCCCTGTAGAATGTGTTGAAAGGCCAAAAGAACCTTACGAACTGCTCTTAACTCTAAATGAATAATGGGTCACAATGACTCCATTTCGCTCTCTAGACCTTGTGTTGTGCTAGAGACAGTGTGCCCCCCATCCTGACAGGCTGGCATCTGAGACTACCAGGATAGAGTGGTCTGAGACGTGCCACGGAGGAGACAAGTTCAATAAACTATAACTATAACATACTGCTCTGTGCCTGGGTCCACAACAGCTGACGGTCATAGTCCTGCGTAACCAGCGTCCACTGGCTCAATAGGGACTGAAGTAGACATGTGAGCTCTGGCCCACGGCACCACATCTAACCTCACTGCCATGGAGCCCAGAACCTAGACATAATCCAATGTGCGAGAGGCGAATCTGGTTCTGCAATTTGATCCTTCTTTGATCCAACAAAAATATCTTGCCCTGAGCCATGTTGAAACGAACTACCAGAGGGAACTTTTGGGGAAGTTGTTCATCCAACCTAGGGATTGCAAGAGGGAAATCACCCTGGCAGCGGCTCAATGACTCTCCTGAGCTGAAGAAGCCCTGATCAGCCAGTCATCTAAATAGGGGTGTACTCTGATCTCCTCAGAAATGCCACTACTACCATAATCTTGGAAAAGGTTCAGGAGCTGTCACAAGGTCAAAGGGCATTGCCGAGAACTGAAAGTGCTGATCCAAACATCACAAACCTGAGGAAGTCCTGATGAGATGGCCAAATGGGAATGTGTAAGTATGCTTCTTTTAGATCTAGTCCAGTGAGATACTCCGTAGGCTGAACAGTCGCCATAACCAAGCATAACATAGTAACATAGTAGATGACAGCAGAAAAAGACCTGCACAGTCCATCCAGTCTGCCCAAGAAGATAAACTCATATGTGCTACTTTTTGTGTATATCTTACCTTGATTTGTATCTGTCATTTTCAGGGCACAGACCGTAAAAGTCTTGCCCAGCACTAGCCCCACCTCCCAACCACCAGCCCCGCCTCCCCCCACTGGCTCTGCCACCCAATCTCGGCTAAGCTTCTGAGGATCCATTCCTTCTGGGCAGGATTCCTTTATGTTTATCCCACGCATGTTTGAATTCCGTTACCGTTTTCATCTCCATCACCTCCTGCGGTAGGGCATTCCAAGTATCCATCACTCTCCCCATGAAAAAATACTTCCTGACATTTTTCTTGAGTCTGCCTCCCTTCAATCTCGTTTCATGTCCTCTCGTTCTACCGCCTTCCCATCTCCGGAAAAGGTTCGTTTGCGGATTAATACCGTTCAAATATTTGAACGTCTGTATCATATCACCCCTGTTTCTCCTTTCCTCCAGGGTATACATGTTCAGATCAGCAAGTCTCTCCTCATATGTCTTGTAACACAAATCCCATACCATTCTCGTAGCTTTTCTTTCCACCGCTTCAATTCTTTTTACATCCTTAGCAAGATACGGCCTCCAAAACTGAACACAATACTCCAGGTGGGGCCTCACCAACGACTTATACAGGGGCATTAAAACCTCTTTATTTCTGCTGGTCACACCTCTCTCTATACAGCTAGCAACCTTCTATCTACGGCCACCGCCTTGTCACACTGTTTTGGCGCCTATGTATGACTAGAACTGATAGAGTCTGATTAAGAATTTCCAGTTGATTTAACTTTCAAATTCCACTAGAATATAACTAGATCTGGCAGAACCTTTCCTCAAAGTTAGAATGCTACAGGACCAGAAGCAGTTAGAAAAACCTATTCTCTATCAGAGCTAGGCAGGAAAGGAAAGATGGTAGATCTATGGGTATAGCTGATTAATAATGATCTTTTTGATTAGCCTGCCAATATGGTACTGCCAACAGTGAGAGAAGCTTGATAAACAAGTTTAAGGAAGAGAAGGTAAAATGGCATCCTTTGTGATAAATAATGAGAATAGCAGCCTGTGGATATGCTATCAGAGGTCCTTTTTATCTAGAGCAGTAAGCCCTTGATGGTGAGCAGAAAAGTGGAGATTCCTGTGATAATGAGGGGTTTACTTTTCAGAGACAGTTGTAATTAGGGTGGAGTTAATTTGTGATAAGTGGTGTATTTGGGAAAGCTATTTAGGTAGTGTCAGTCTTGGGGTGGGTGGGTTGAGGGGCAGGGTGTGTAGACTTAAGCTTAAGACCTGTGGAATGTGTTTGCTATAAACCTATCTGTAGCGCTGCATTTAAATGCACCAGAAATGCCCAGAACCACAGCTCTAAGGATTGGGACAAGCAAATGACAATTTTAGCAGAGTAGATAAAAACAGGTTTTTTTTGAAAGATATAAAGATATAAATGCAGAATTAAAGCCAGAGCAATCTTATCTGTGAGTGTCCTTTAGGAAGGAGTCAAGAAAAGACCTCGTGGGTTAACTGCAGCACATTCACAGAAGCTTTAAGCCACACCTGATCATAAGGTCTCCATACAAAAATGCATGACGTCTGAAGAAACTTGTTGACCTTCTTGAGGTTGCACACAGGGCAGTAAATTCCTCCTTTCTTTGGCACCACAAAATAAATGGAGTAGTGGCCTTGATCGTGCTCATACAAGGGCACTGGAACCACCATTCCAATGTCCTTTCAAAAGAGAAGAGTGGAAAGAATCACTGCCCACTTGCAAGAACTCTTGCACAGGGATTTCAAGAAAAAAATATAGCTTCCTCGTCCCAGAAGGCCCTGCAAGCTCTACTAGTACCCGTGGCCGAATACTTCAAGCCTGCAGTTCACCTCTGAGCTTGGAGACAATTAAACTAACCTCGCCTCCAAAGTCCTAGACCATGGAAGGGAAAGAAAACTAAAAGGATTTTAAGACCCAGTAACCAGGCAGATGGTAAGTACAAGTTACTAGTTGTTTATTTAAACTCAATTTGGAGTATGGAAAAAATGATGTTCTTAACACATTAGACTGACACTTCCTATATAGCTTTACCAAATATACTACATATCATAAATTAACCCCACCCTAATTACAACCCCATCATAGTACACCTGTTCATACCCATTTCAACAAATCAAGATGACTTTTATTCTCTGTAATAATTGTGGTGCTTTAGTTTCAAGACCAAGCTTCTGGAGACTTAAAGCTTGTCCTATCTGTCTTCAGCTTGCTAGTTTAAAACAGGAGCTCAGCAAAGTAAAGCAGGAATTGAATGCACTTAAAGCAACTTCTAGGACTGCACAAAATCATACTGCACAGAATCATACCAAATTCTCACCACTGCCTCAAAGGATAATACCACCTAAGAATAGATGGTTCACAGTAGGCTCAGGCAGGCTTCATTATGTGACACAGAAGCATCCGCCCTCACAAGTTTTGCCCCTACAGAATTCTTTTGCTCCACTACAGCACTGTGATGCTCCTGAAAATAAAACTGAGGCGGAAGAGAAAGAAAAAGCAAAGAAGGTGGAACAAAAAGATATGAAGGTACCCAAAGAGAAAAGACACCCCCAAATCACTAAAACCAAAACACATATTTGGAAATGTAGATGGAAAGTGATGACCACAAATGCTCGCAGTCTAAGCAATAACGTTCATGACCTTCATGCCTTAATCTTGGAGGCAGACTTGGACATAGTTGCAATCACAGAGACATGGCTCAATGGTTCCCATGAATGGGATGCAAACATACCAGGCTATAATCTTTTTAGGAAGAATAGAGAGGGGTGTAAAGGTGGAGGAGTAGCTCTGTAAGTGAGAAATGATATCACAGCGACTGAAATGACAGGGAACTGGGGAAAGGAAGAAGCGATATGGATCACCTTAAAAAGAGAGGATAGAACCTCTGTCCATGTGGGTGTTGTCTACAGACCTCCGACACAATTGGAGGACCTAGATAAAGATCTGATCGCTGATATTCAAAAGTTGGAGAAGAAAAGAGAGGTGCTGTTGTTGGGAGATTTCAATCTGCAGGATGGAGATTGGACGGTTCCGTCTGCGGAATCAGAAAGAAGTAGAGAGATCGTGGATGCTTTTCAAAGTGCTTTGCTCAGAAAAATGGTGTCAGAACCCACGAGGGAGGGAGTGACGCTAGATCTGGTACTCACAAATGGGGATAATGTGTCAAATGTCCGAGTGGGTGCCCACCTGGGCAGCAGTGACCATCAAACGGTTTGGTTTGATATGACGGCTGAAGAGGAGGGTGGCCACTCAAAACTCAAAGTCCTGGATTTCAAACATGCTGACTTTAGTAAAATGGGGGAATACCTGAGGAAGGAGCTGATGGGATGGGAGGAAATACAAGAAGTGGAAGGACAGTGGTCCAGGCTGAAAGAAGCTATAAATAGGGCCACGAACCTTTATGTAAGGAAAGTAAATAAAAGCAAGAGAAAAAAGGAAACCGATATGGTTCTCCAAGCAAGTGGCTGAGAAAATAAAGGCTAAAGAGTTGGCATTCCAGAAATACAAAAAAACTCAAGAAAAGGGACACGAGGAGGATACCGGATGAAACTGAAAGAAGCCAAGAGAGAGATACGTCTGGCGAAAGCGCAAACGGAAGAACAAATGGCTAGAAATGTAAGGAGGGGTGGCAAAATTTTCTTCAGGTATATTAGTGAAAGGAGAATGACTAAAAAGGGAATTATGGGACTAAAAGATACTGTGAACCGCTATGTGGCTAATGATGAAGAAAAAGCAAATTTGCTAAATAGATACTTCTGTTCTGTTTTCACAGAAGAAAATCCTGGAGAAGGACCGCGATGGACTGCAAAAAGTACAAATGAGATTGAAGTGGATAGAGCACCGTTCACGGAAGAGAGTGTGTATGAACAACTTGAAAAGCTAAAGGTGGACAAAGCCATGGACCGGATGGGATCCACCCTAGGATATTGAGGGAGCTCAGAGAGGTTCTGGCGGGTCCTCTTAAAGATTTGTTTAATAAATCCTTGGAGACGGGAGAGGTTCTGAGGGATTGGAGATCGGCGGATGTGGTCCCTCTTCACAAAAGTGGTGATAGGGAAGAAGCTGGAAACTAGAGGCCGGTAAGCCTCACTTCGGTTATTGGAAAAGTAATGGAAGCGATGCTGAAGGAAAGGATAGTGAATTTCCTGGAAGCCAATAAGTTGCAAGATCCGAGACAACATGGATTTACCAAAGGGAAATCGTGCCAAACGAACCTCATTGAGTTCTTTGATTGGGTGACAGGAGAATTGAATCAGGGACGAGCTATGGACGTACTCTACTTAGATTTCAGCAAAGCTTTTGACACAGTTCCCCACAGGAGGCTCTTAAATAAACTGGATGGGCTGAAGATAGGAACCGAAGTGGTGAACTGGATTAGGAACTGGTTGACGGACAGACGCCAGAGGGTAGTGGTGAATGGAATTCGCTCGGAGGAGCGAAAGGTAAGTAGTGGAGTGCCTCAAGGATCGGTGCTGGGGCCGATTCTGTTCAATATATTTGTGAGTGACATTGCCGAAGGGTTAGAAGGTAAAGTTTGCCTATTTGCGGATGATACTAAGATCTGTAACAGAGTGGACACCCCGGAGGGAGTGGATAACATGAAAAAGGACCTACGGAAGCTAGAAGAATGGTCTAAGGTTTGGCAATTAAAATTCAATGCGAAGAAATGCAAAGTGATGCACTTAGGAAGTAGAAATCCACGGGAGATGTATGTGTTAGGCGGGGAGGAGTCTGATAGGTACGGGCGGAGAGAGGGATCTTGGGGTGATAGTATCTGAGGATTTGAAGGCGACGAAACAGTGTGACAAGGCGGTGGCCATAGCTAGAAGGTTGTTAGGCTGTACAAAGAGAGGTGTGACCAGCAGAAGAAAGGGGGTGTTGATGCCCCTGTATAAGTCGTTGGTGAGGCCCCACCTGGAGTATTGTGTTCAGTTTTGGAGGCCGTATCTTGTTAAGGATGTAAAAAGAATTGAAGCGGTGCAAAGAAAAGCTACGAGAATGGTATGGGATTTGCATTACAAGACGTATGAGGAGAGACTTGCTGAACTAAACATGTATACTCTGGAGGAAAGGAGAAACAGGGGTAATATGATACAGACGTTCAAATATTTGAAAGGTATTAATCCGCAAACGAACCTTTTCCGGAGATGGGAAGGTGGTAGAACGAGAGGACATGAAATGAGATTGAAGGGGGGCAGACTCAAGAAAAATGTCAGGAAGTATTTTTTCACGGAGAGAGTAGTGGCTGCTTGGAATGCCCTCCCGCGGGAGGTGGTGGAAATGAAAACGGTAACAGAATTCAAACATGCGTGGGATAAGCATAAAGGAATCCTGTGCCGAAGGAATGGATCCTCAGGAGCTTAGTCAAGATTGGGAGGCGGGGCTGGTGGTTGGGAGGCGGGGATAGGGCTGGGCAGACTTATACGGTCTGTGCCAGAGCCGGTGGTGGGAAGCGGGACTGGTGGTTGGGAGGCGGGGATAGTGCTGGACAGACTTGTACGGTCTGTGCCAGAGCCGGTGGTTGGGAGGCAGGGCTGGTGGTTGGGAGGTGAGGATAATGCTGGGCAGACTTATACGGTCCTGTGCCCTGAAGAGCACAGGTACAAATCAAAGTAGGGTATACACAAAAAGCAGCAAATATGAGTTATCTTGTTGGGCAGACTGGATGGACCGTGCAGGTCTTTTTCTGCCGTCATCTACTATGTTACTATGTAGGTTCTTTTGTAACATAAAAATACATTTATACGTAAACTAATAGCATAATTTTCTTCTTACAGGTGCAGCAATAGAACAACAGTGAAACGTCTATTGAAATGTATAGATTGAGAGAGAACAAATAAGATAATTTGGTTAATACTTATTAACCAAATTATCTTATTTGTTCTCTCTCAATCTATACATTTCCTTTATATTGTGTGTCTCAAGAATCAATTATTTTGAATTACTTTGTCTTTTAGGTGTGAACACCCAGATTCAGTCTCTACAACATGTAAGTCAGATTAAACTGTGACCTTTAAGTGTCCTTTTGCAGTGTCCTTTTGCATAGTAGTGAAGACTTATCTTTGGCCCTTCTTGGAGCTTCTTTGTTCTTCCCCCTTGAATGCTGGAGCTCAGGCTTCTCTTTCAGTACAGGAACCTACTGCCTCACCCTTTAAATGAAATCAACAAAAAACCTTCCTTCCTGACTAACAGCAGGAACAGCACTAGCTGGGATTCAGGGATAACTATGGCTAGCTAACTAACAAAATAAATAATAATTGTATAACTGAGGCAGCCTGGACAGAGAAATCATATTTGTTAATTAATTCTGTTTAAGTTTGGTTCAGTCCTGCAAGTGGTAGAATGCCATCTGGTTTTGCTAGACTAGAGGTTAGAAAGGTCAGTGAGAAATGAAACTTTCTTTGTCCCTTTTTGAGTGATGGATTGTTCATAGGTATTATTTACCACATCTGGATGCCATTCTGAGTAAGGCATACTGGACAATCTCGGGATCAGCAAGCAAGCTGTTTTAAAAGATTAGACTGAACGCTGTTTAGAAGGAGATAGAGTAGATTTAAATAATTCTAGATGATTTAGACTTTGTTTTATAAGGAATTCTGATTTCTGCTTATTTTAAAATATGTTTTATTCTGTTTAATTAATAAGTTTTATTTCTCCCTGTAAAATATCTTTTCAATTCAGTGTTACATCTTTGTCTGACTTTTCAAGTGAGATTTGTCTGCAGTTTAAGAGGTCATCATCTGGTTTGAATTATCCACAGTCCTAGCTAGTTCTGTGTATGAAGCTAATAGGTAACAATAGTGGTAATTCCTGCAACATAACCTTAAATAGTTTCTCTGTTCTTGTACTGCGTTCCCTAACTAAGGAAGGGCACTCGTCATTGGATCTTGCAGTCACACAGCTCTCAGCATCTTTGTCTCTCCAAATTCATGCAATCTTCCACTCTAGTGCACCAGCATGTGAACCCACATACTGCAAGCCCAATCTTAAGCTTGAAGACCAGTTTTCCTAGTGGCTTAACTGGGATTACTTGCACAAATTTGTTTTACACAATCATGGTCTCTCTACCAGTCTTAACTTGCAAAACTTTTAAACAGCACACAAACAAACAAAAATCAGTTTTAGAAACTTTCTTTCTCTGCTCAAATCCAACACTTTCACTTTCAACTCTCTTCACCTGTATTCAGGAATTTAAAGCTCACAGAAAAACTTACTTTCACACACCTTTCTGCCTAGAATCCTGTCATGCACTCAGAGCTCTCCCAAACACATCTTTACACTTCAGTATCTTCAGCCCCTCCTCCACTTCCTGGCAAGCTGTTGCCAAGGGCACTGGGTCTCTGAATCACCAGCTGCCCTCTGCTGGCCAATAAGGTGTCAGAACACAGGGTGTTTGCCTCATGGAGACTAATTAACATTTTTTCATAATCTCTATTTTTGAAAATAACTTTCCATAGGAAATAATAGAAAAGCTATACTTTCAGACAAAACCCCATAAAATTTCTATACAATCAGATCAAAACATCCCACAATCATTGGTGCCATCAAACCACACATACAGTGCACCTTTCACATGTGTTAAACACACATCTAATACATTTACAGACTTTTATCCAACACTCAGAGCATTGGGGCAAGCCGCAGACAGCGCAGCTCCATGCAGGAATTCCAGAACTGCTTCTGGAGTCACAGCACTGACCACCAACAATCTCTGGGAACCCAGGTAAAAAAAAAAATATAACCCACCGGGTAGGGTTACCATATTTGCCCTAAGAAAAAAGAGGACACATACCCCGCCCCCTGGCACACCTCTTCCCCGCCCGCCTCCTATGCAAGACTTCAATGGAAGTCTCACGAAGCTGCCGCTTGAACTGGTAGCAGCAATTTTGAAGTGGCACAGGGAGCAAGACAGTCATTTCTGCCCTGAAGAGGTTGCTAGACCACCAGGGCACCACAGTAAGGTAAAGGAGAGGAGGGGAGGATAGGACACCCTGAGGACTGCCCAGCTGTCTGCCCTCCAGTCTGCCCAACCTACCCGGATGCCTGGCCGTGTTCTCAACAAGAGGACATGTCCAGGTAAAACTGGACTTATGGGTGCTCATTGTCAAAGCACATAGACTTATAAAGTTCCATAGTAACATACATAACTTGTAAGTCTATGCGCTTTGAAAATGAGCCTCATGTTAACCCTACCAGGGAGAGCCATGATTTTATGTCAGATTTCAAGTTTTTGAACAACTGTTTGCCCCCATTTGCATGGACAAATAAAACCAGTGGTGTGCTGGAGCAGGCTCTCACAGGCTCGCAAGAGCTGGTTGTTATGTTTTTAAGAATTTTGGGAGCCGGTTGTTAAAGTAGGGCCCTCCATGGCTATTTTAACAACTGGCTCCCAAAATGTAGGCTTGGGCCCCCTGCTGAATTCTCTTTTACTTTGCTGGTGGGGATGCTGAGCCCTGCCAGCCGAGTAAATAGACTGCTGCTGCTCCCCACTCCTTGTTTCCAGCTCTGAGCAGTAGGCTGGGACTTCTCCAGCATGTGTGAGAAGTTTCAGCATGCTGCTCAGAGCAAGACATTGGGAGTGGTGGCAGTCCATTTATTGGCTGCCAGCAAAGGTATGCCTAGCGTGCCCCACGAAGGAAGGGAGGAGAGAGAGGCAAGTGTTGCTCCCCCCCTCCCCCCACGGCCACCCCTGGCCCTTCCAACTGCAGAGCTGGCTACGTCCGGAGAAAGAGCCTGTTGTTAAAAATTTACCAGCACACCCCTGAATAAAACCCACAAGAAAATGGAGGTAGACCAATAACGTTGAAACACAAGGGTTCGACTTTAATTGACATCTAAAGCACAACAAACAGTAATGTTTACGCAGGATTCAATGAGTCCAAACAGAAATAACAATTGTGGCACCATTTAACCACCATGGAATAGTGACTTCAAAAGAGTGCAGCAGTATATCAATTGCACAGGAACACATGAACACATGAAGTGTAAAACAGAGACCTGCACGGGAACGGGACAAATAAAACCCACAAGAAAATGGAGGTAGACCAACTATCTAGTGTAAAACCTCTTACAACTATAAAAGCAAAAAGTTGACAAGCAGCTGTATTGAGTGTACCGTACAACAGAGAATTGCAGTGGTTCCCAAACCTGGTCCATACTCCTGGAGGCACCCGCATTCCAGCCAGTCAGGTTTGCAAAGTTTGCATTCAGTGGTCCTGGAGGCTCCCCAGCCAGATTTCCAGGATACCCACATGCAGTGCAAACCTCTCTCATGACACTGCAGCAGCAGTAGACAATCTATGTTTCAAAGGTTTCTGAATCTGAATTTGATTGAGTCTGAGCTCTAGAATACTTATCAGAAGAGCGGATATTCCCGCAACAACTTTGGTTGGCACTTGATACATATGAAAGTCTTTGCATGTCATATGCTTAAAGTTTGTGGTGCACAAGGAGAATTCCCTTTACAGACTCAACCAGAAGTTGTTTCTCTCCTTTGTCCATTGGCTCTGCATTAAGGAAAAAACTTGTTCAGTGTTAGCATTATGTGATGGAATCGCAAAGAAAAACTCTGCAATGATAAGAAGTTCTGAGAAACATTCCTCAGTCTTGCATCTGTTGTACTTCACCCATTTCTCATGTGACAATAACTTTTAAAAATCTTCATTTTGGTTTGACTCAACAAATCTCTTCAAGTTGCAGAACTGATCAAAACATTTGCTATCGTCAATGTCTATTCCCTTTTTCTTTGAGATATGCCACAGTTTAAAACTTCACCCCAACTTGGAATTTAGTGAAAGCCATCCATGAAAATACAGTGAACTCCTCCAGTGGCATGGTCCACATTTCCAAATATCCAAACATGTGGTGTACAGCGAGGCTACTTGTGAACAAAATGCATCACAGTGGTCATTCAGTCCATCTGACGCAACTTATTTAACATCACCTTCACCTTTAGTGGACATGAAACTCTGTTGTGCTCGACATGTGAGAACAGACTGGACAGATTTAAGGCAGTTCATAACCTCCAGTAGTAAGTTATTTTCACGTTCAATTTGTTCAATGTGTGAATGGGAACACATTCCTCAGTGAATGCATATGCCAAAGGTAAATCTCACTGAGATCATTTTCAAAGAAATTTCGGATCATAGCAGGTGGCTTTTCTTGAGACAAAAAGAAGACTTCAAGGCTGGAAACATCTGCAACATGCGATGGATGCTAGGAAACAAAGACAACCATCGAGTCTTGCAGTGATAAAGTAGCTGGCGATATTCCACTTCAACAAATTAACAGTACTCTTTTAAATGTTCAGTTCGAACAGTGTAGATTGAGAAATAGTTGTAAATTTTTTAAACTATTGACTCAATATCAACATCAAGTGTATCAGTGCCATGCTGAATGCAGTTATTCAAAACATGTGCTGGACAACCAATTCCAACTAATGTACCATTGCCACTGCTTTCTCCTTTCATCTTCTTTAAATTTGCAAACACATTCTTGCCAGTAGCTCTACGCTGGACACCTCCAAAATTAGTATTACAATTATCTCCTGCAAAGGCTATACACTTCTGAAATAAGCTATGTCTGTCCAAGGTGTTCTTAATGCATGTTGAAATTCTTTCTGCAGTTTCATCTGGAGTGCTATGCACATCAATAAGTTTCGACTGTAAACCACCATTTTTCCAATCGAAGTAGTAAATAAGAATTGGAAACAACTTCTGAGATCCATGATTACTACCATCTGTCGCGACCCCACAAAGCATACACAGCTTAGTGCTTTTACAACCACATCAACGGAATGTGGAGCCAGCACACTATTAACAATTGCTTTCGGTTTTTGTTCGTGCACATGATATTTTTCGGTGCAATGTTGGAGTCAGGTAATATTGTTTTTACTAACCTGCAACTGCTATGATGATGTTTAACTGCATGAAACGCCAATGTTCCTTCAACAGCCGAACAGAATCATCAATTTTGGAACACACGGTGCTATGAAAAAATCTGTAAGTTTCATAGATGAGCTTTCTCCACGAACATTCTTCTAACATGTTTCGATGTTCTGATATGTGCCTCTAAATCAAGTGCACCTTTATGCGCAACAGAAATATAAGTCCCAACGCCACATGTTATGCATTCTGCTCCTTGTCATGTCGACCTGAACGGAAACATGGGTATTTCGCTTTCATCGTATCAGTAAATGAACAGTTTCGTTTCGGCATTTCAAGTCCGTAGCTCACGTTAGACGACTGTGCTCACTAGGTCAGTGCAGTGAAAACTCTGTAAACACAAACCAAAGAAACCGTCATATCTATCCTTGTATGACCTGGGATTCCTACTGTCTCCCTGTTCACTTCTTCCACTTCATCCTGTCTTCTTATCCAGCATATCTCCCCCATGCCATGCTCAACCTCATTCCCAGTTCCAAAACGTCTCCTAGTTTATCCCCCCCCCCCCCCATTGTCTGCTAAGCTATTAGGAATGAAAATCAAAAATGAGAATATTATGATGCCTTTGTATCACTCATGGGTGTGACTGCACTTGAATATTGAGTGCAATTCTGGTCACCGTACCTCAAAAAAAATATAACGGAAGTAGAAAAGGTATAGAGAAGAGTGACAAAAAATGGCAAACAGGATGACAGACTTCCCTATGAAGAAGGATAAAGAGGCTAGGGCTCGTCACCTTGGAAAAGAGACAGCTGAGGGGAGGTATGATAGAGGTCTATGAAAGAATGAGTGGAGTGGAATGAGTAGACATGAATCGCTTGTTTACTATTTTCCAAAATACAAGGCCTATGGGATCATATGCAACAAAACTACTGAGTAGTAAATTTAAAACAAACTGTAGAAAATATTCCTCACTCAACGTTTAATTAAATTCTGGAATTTGTTGTTCCCGGGAAATCTGCTCTGTGTACAGCTAATAATATTGCTGCGTCTCTTTACTGCATTGCAAACTGGCTAACATTAAAAAAGTGGCTGTACATCCCCCACCCCCTTTTACCTTAACATTCTAGTTTGAGTTTTCTGAAAATAGTTGTCTGCTGCCCTCAAATCCTTAAAAAAAAGATTTTGAAACCCTAAAGTTATAAGATTATAATCCTGAGTGAACCGTTTAAAATAGTGGTGAATAATGATATGCATACTGATGCTGAAGGATCAATTCGAGTCTATGGAAATGCTCCATCTTGCAAGAAGGTCTGTATTATGGGTTGATACAACTATGAATAGTAACAGAAATTATGCAGCGTGTGTATATATATATATATACACACACACACACCATCCCTTCAGCCTTCCTCCTCACCCCCTAAAAATTATATATATATATATATATATATATATATATATATTTTTTTTTTTAAATTTAAACACCTATTAATTTTTTTTAAGCTTGCAGGCATTTGATTATCATTTGCTCTGCGATTTCAGCTGAAACAGGATTTCCTTTATTTGTGTAATGGCTGGAATCATGCAGCAGCACCAAGACACATATAGAGAGGATCTGTGTTCCTGATAATGATAAGGGAGAAAACCATTGCAGTAAAAGCAGATTAACCAGCTGGCATCAGTGATGTGGAAATCCTTGGGCACTGAGATAGAAACAATCACCAGTTTGGCCACAGCCACAGTTCCATGTCCTTCTGTAGGGGGTGAGGTTTTGCACTAATTGAACTTGAAGGACTGTTGAAGACTGTTGAAGGACTTTTTATACTTACACTTTGCATATACTTTTGTGTTTGAACCAAAGAATCAGAGTTTCTCTAATGAACCTAAACTAAAACCCTCACAGCTTGAATTTGTTAATAGTAGAACCCGTTTGTGAACCAGTAGCCAGATAACAATTTGTAGTAGTCAGCAATTCAGGCTTGGAATGGAGACAGCCAGTGTCTGTCAGCGCAGTCTCGTGATCAATACACAGAGGCTGTATTATGTGGATGTGCTGAAACAATACAATAAGTAACATTTTCTACATCTTCTTGCAAAGTAACATTTTCTGTGAAACTGATGTATTCTTTCTCTGTGAGAACTACAGAACTACTACTGTATTGCGCATGTGCTTGTAATGCGTATGTGCTTGTGTGATGTATGGTGTGTGTTATACGCATGCTCACTAATGAGGTATAAGAATGAGTGTCAGGTGACGCTCGGTGCGCAGTATCCTGAGTCTGAACTAAGTACTGTGTCAGCTAGCTAATAAAAGTTGCCTTGCTTTGGAAGTCAGCGTCTCAGTCTCCTGATTTACTTGCTGATCTGTCCGATTACATTTGGTGAGCCAGCCAGGAGGCGGGGCCGAGGACGAGGATATTTCCTCCCCTCCCTGATAGTGGCACAGCTGAGCCGAGACTGACGGTTCTCTCCAGCTGACCGGAGAGTGCGCACCGCTGAGTTCAGCGTCTGGCCGCTGTGAGAGAGCTGTGCAGAGCTGGGTAGCCTGCACAAGGGGTGTGCGATCCTAGCAGGACAACTTTTGGGTCTCCGGAGACTTTTGAATCTGCAGCGGAATCAGGCGAGTATACTCGGGGTAGCAGCTGACCGACCCGTAAAGGGTCGAAGAGGGGTTTGATCACCCCCTTTGCCAGTGCCGAGTAGGGACTAGGTCCCGAAACCCACTAGGCTCCGGGCGGAAACGGGAGGACGGACTTCCTGTAAGTGTGAAAGCAGAGTGATTGGCCCTGCGGTTTCAAGCCGGGCGACCGCGTCTTGGCCAGGGCGAGTGTTGAACCTTTCGTGTCTGGTGGAGTGGGACCCCTTACCCCTCTGCTATCCTTTACCCTTCTTCTGTCTGTCTACTATCCTTTGGCACCGTCGGATAGGATGGGCGGGGGTGGGTCTACACCTTTGGATTTAATGACTGAGCACTTTAGCGAAGTGTTCGACCAGAAACAATGTTCCAGGGCAGGGATGATACAGCGTTGTCAGTTTATGTGGCCTGGGTTAGGTCAGTCTGTCGACTGGCCGCCAGAGGGCACCTTTGCCTATGAAAAAGTTGCTGCTGTTCAGAACATTGTTATAGTTGACGGTAATCCCGGCTGTCCGGAGGATATCCCGTACATAGAGGGGTGGGCGGATGTGGTTCGGAACCCACCAAAATGGGCCCAAAGGAAGGTGGAGAAGGCAGCCTTAATGGTGGTGGCCCAGAGAAGAAGCCAGAGGCCCAAGTTGAAATCCAGATCCCAGTCCCTACCTACGGCAGTTGGGGGAGGTGCTGATGGTCGCTGTGAGGCTAGGCCCACCAGTTCAAAGAAGGTAGTCCCCGTCTTGGAGAAACCGGAGGAGGAGGACCCCATGCCCAGTCCGGCGCTGCCCCCTTATAGCCCAATCTATCCGGACCTTACTGAACTAAGAAAGTGGAGAGGGGACACTGGGCCTACCTCCCCGGAAGTGGATTCAGACAGCCCACCTTCACCTGATCAGACAGAGTTCCCAGTAGACCAAAAGCCCGCTAGGAAAAGTCAGAGAGTCTCAAGGAACCCACCCGCTATCCTGCTACGAGTCCCGTTATAGTTTCATCGGACTGCCGAACCGCGGCCGACTTGTATCCCATTAGGGAGGCCATGGTACAATTACCAAATCCTGAGGACTCTGACCATCCGATTGAGTCAGTTGTTTATAATCATGTTCCCTTCTCGAGTTCGGACCTCCTGAATTGGAAAAATCATGGGCCTACATATGAACAGAAACCCGAGCAGCTTATCGAATTAGTGGAGGCATAATATTTAGCCATAATCCAACCTGGTCTGACTTGAGGCAACTGAGTTCCCATATATTAACTACTGAAGAACGCCGACAGTTGCAACAGAATATGGAAGAGGCAGTTCAGCAGGCACATCCGAATGAACCAGATTTGGCCAATCGTGTCACTGCCCTGGTACCCACTACCCAATTCGAATGGAATCACTGAACCCTAGCAGGCCGAAAGTCCTTACGGCAATATCAGCAGGCCTATTTGGCAGCCTTGAAGAAGGAAAAGCGGAAAATCACCAATATGGGAAAGATTCATGACATAATACAAAGGAATCATGAAAGCCCAGGTGATTTTCTGGAGCGGCTTATGGATGCATATTGAAAATATAGCCCCATAGACCCTGAGGATCCAGCCAACCGTCCGATGATAGTAATGAGCTTTGTTACCCAAGCAGCCCCAGACATTAGGAAGAAGTTGCAGAAGACCGAGGGGTTTGAGGGCATGAGTATAAGTCAATTGAAGGCGATGGCCGATCGTGTTTTTGGATATCGAGATCAGGAGGAGAAGAGTGAGGCCCGATGAGAAGCAAGCAGACAGATGCGTGAGAATGCTACTCTGTTAGCTGCTGCACTGGAAGAACACCGGGAACAAAGCAGAGGAGCGGCCGCACCGGAAGAACGTAGGGGCCAGTACAGGGGCAGGGGCCGGAGGTTTCCCCTAGGGAGGAACCAGTGTGCATACTGCAGGCAAGAAGGCCACTGGAAAGCGGAGTGTGGAGAAAGAGGGCGAGGCCGGGGACGCTCAGAGCAGCAGGAGTGGCAGATGGCAGTGGATGCTGTTCAAACACATACAGCATGAAGACACCAGGAGGGGAGAGTCCCCACTGACCCTCTGGTGGAAATTCGAGTGGGGACGCAACAAATGAGAGCCCTGTTGGACACAGGGGCTCAAAGATCTGTCATCACTACAGCAATAGCCCCCGAGACCAAGGAAACCATACCGATAGTGGGGGCTTCAGGGAAATCCCTTACTGTGCCTCTGTTGAAGGAACGCCAAGTCCAGATTGGAGGGAAAACAGTCTCTCACCAGGTCATCCATATACCTGGGTGTCCCGTTCCTCTTATTGGACGGGACTTGCTATGTAAATTGCAGGCCACTCTGAAATTTAAATCCACTGGGGAAGTTGAGGCCACTTTTGAAGAGCAGCCAGTATCCCTTATTTGTCCTGTCCAGGAAGAGTGGCGATTACATGCTCCTCTGGTTGTTACTGTCGCTGACAGTCGATACACAGAAGATACTGCATTTGCACAGCAGAGGAGGACTCTTATGGCGGGAGTACCTGGGGTCTGGGCAGAATTGAATCCCGGAGGACTGGCTGTAAACGCCACCCCTATCTGGATCGAATTGAAACCCAATGCTCAAATTGTTAACCAGGGCCAATACAGTATACCTTATGCTGCTTGACATAGTATGCAATCGCATTTACAGAAACTCCTCCAACAGGGAGTCTTGAAACCTACCAGATCAGCCTGGAATACCCCCTTACTGCCAGTCAAGAAGCCAGGGACCCCTGAATACCGACCTGTTCAGGACCTAAGGAAGTCAATAACCAAGTTGTGGTTATAGTTGCTCTTGTACCTAACCCTTACTCCATTCTAGCCCAAGTGCCGGCCCAAACCAGGTGGTACAGTGTCATTGACTTAAAGGATGCTTTCTTCTCCATACCTCTTGCTGAAGAGAGTCAGCAGTTCTTTGCATTTACATGGGAGGATTTACAGACCGGAACTAAACAACAATTTACCTGGACCCGATTACCGCAAGGTTTCAAGAATTCGCCACACTCTGTTCGGGGAACAACTCGCCCATGATTTGAAGATGTATCAGGCTGAGCATGGGCCTGTTGTCCAGTATGTGGACGATCTGCTGATAGCCAGGGAAATATACACTGATTTTACCGTGGCCACCTTTAATCTTCTGAAAACTCTGGAAGCGCAAGGATACCGAGCTAGTCGGAAAAAAGAGCAAATGTGTGAAATCGAGGTTGAGTACTTGGGATTTCGCCTCCGGGAAGGTACCCGGAGGCTTGGTATGCCCCGTACTCAAGCTATTTGTAACCAGCCCATACCAACAAACAAGGAACTGCGGGCATTGTTAGGGGCAGCAGGTTACTGCCGAATACGGATCCTCAATTTTGCAGTTTGACCCAAGACCTATATGCCAAACTGAAAGGACCTGAACCCGAGGTCCAACCCTTCCAGTGGGAAAAACACGAATTGAAGGCTCTAGCAGATTTGAAGAAGGCCCTTATATCCAGTGGTTGTGCTGGAGCAGGCTCTCACAGGCTCGCAGAGCCAGGTTGTTAAGTTTTTAAGAATTTTGGGAGCCGGTTGTTAAAGTAGGGCCCTCCATGGCTACTTTAACAACTGGCTCCCAAAATGTGGGCTTGGGCCCCCTGCTGAATTCTCTTTTACTTTGCTGGTGGGGATGCTGAGCCCTGCCAGCCAAGTAAATAGACTGCTGCTGCTCCCCACTCCTTGTTTCCAGCTCTGAGCAGCAGAGAAGTTTCAGCATGTGTGAGAAGTTTCAGCATGCTGCTCAGAGCAAGACGTTGGGAGTGGTGGCAGTCCATTTATTGGCTGCCAGCAAAGGTATGCCTAGCATGCCTGCACGAAGGGAGGGAGGAGAGAGAGGCAAGTGTTGCCCCCCCCCCCCCCCCACCACCCCTGGCCCTTCCAACTGCAGAGCTGGCTACATCCGGAGAAAGAGCCTGTTGTTAAAAATTTACCAGCACACCCCTGCTTATATCCCCCCCAGCACTCGGACTCCCAGACGTAACAAAGCCTTTCCACCTGTTTGTAGATGAGAAGAAAGGCCTGGCACTTGGAGTACTAACGCAAACAGTCGGTACTTGGCAACGACCAGTAGCATACCTTTATAAAAGCATGGACAATGTAGCAAAAGGTTGGCCGGGATGTCTACGGAGCATAGCTGCTGCTTGTTTGCTGATCAGAGAAGCCCATAAGCTCACCTTTGGCCAAACACTATTTGTAACCACCCCACATACCATCCGGGGCCTACTAGAAAGCCATGGACCCCGTTGGATGACTAACTCCCGGTTAGTCAAGTATCAGGCCCTATTGTGTGAGCCCGGAGGTGCAGATTCAAGATACCACCAACTTAAACCCTGCCACTCTCTTACCAGCTCCCGAACCCAGGCTACACGATTGTGAAGAAGTGACCACTCTAGCAGACCTGACCTTAAGGACCAGCCGTGGCAAGGGGGAATTACACTATTTACAGACGGGAGTAGTCAGGTGATAGCAGGGGTTCGACGAGCAGGATATACTGTTGTGTCAGAGGACCACGTAATAGAAGCAATGGCCTTACCACCCGGAACCTCTGCTCAGAAGGCTGAATTGATTGCCCTAACCAGAGCCCTTCAGTGGGCAGAAGGAAAGGTGGTTAACATTTACACTGACTCCAAATATGCTTTCTTAACCCTTCAGGTACACGGGGCATTGTATAAGGAAAGGGGATTCCTAACTGCCGAAGGAAAGGGACTTGCACATGCTACTGAAATCTGTCGGTTACTTGAAGCAGTATGGAAGCCAAAGAAAGTGGCGGTGATGCATTGTAAAGCTCATACCAGCAGAACGGACCCCATTGCCAGGGCCAATCAGCGAGCAGATGATGTAGCAAAGAAGGCGAGCCAACTTCCTTACTCTTCTGATTCTGGGATGCTACTCCTAATCCATTTACCGACTGAGACACCAACATGCTTCATCAGAGGAAGAATGGGCTCGACAGGAGGCACTACAACTGCGTAACGGATGGTGGGTGCTGCCAGATGGCCGAATATGGATACTTGAGGCGTTAGCTTGGACTGTGGTCAAGGGAGCACATGACCAGACCCACTTCGGCCGAGACGCCCTAGGTAGATTACTTGGAAAAACCTATTATATCAACAACCTGTTTCATTGGACCAAAAATGCATCTAGTCAATGTGTACTTGTGCCCAGAATAACCCACGGACGGGGCCAGGCCCAGCTCCTGGTAATATCCTACGGGGCACCAGTCCTTTCTAAGTCTGTCAATTGATTTCACGCACATGCCCCCAGCCAAGGGATATACAGCTATCCTTGTAGCAGTGTGTACATATACTGGATGGATTGAGGCCATACCTACACGGACTGAAATGGCTAAAGAAGTCACCTCTTTACTTCTCCATCATCTTCTTCCAAGGTACGGGTTCCCCAAGCAGATCAATTCTGATAATGGTCCTGCCTTTACTAGCGAAGTAACTCAACAACTCAGCATGAGATTAGGCCTCGATTGGAAGTTGCATTGCGCGTGGAGGCCGCAGAGTAGTGGGGCGGTAGAGAGGGCAAATAGATCCCTGAAGAATCAGTTAGCCAAACTCTGTCAGGGAGGCTAAAGCCAAGTGGCCTGATCTTTTGCCACTAGCCTTGTTACATCTCCGGTGTCTGCCCAGGGCCACTGGTCTCACTCCTTATGAATGATGTACGCTAGACCTCCGCCCATACCCTCATGTCCCATATCATTGCAAGTCCAAGGTGAGGGTACCCTTATGCGGCAAATGAAAGGGCTACGGGAAGTAGTGCAGGAAATTCAGCAGTACACTGAGGGTGTAAGTCCCCTAGTTTTGACCACCCCTGTACATTTTCTACATCTTCTTGCAAAGTAACATTTTCTGTGAAACTGACGTATTCTTTCTCTGTGAGAACTACAGAACTACTACTGTATTGCGCATGTGCTTGTACTGCGCATGTGCTTGTGTGATGTATGGTGTGTGTTATACGCGTGCTCACTAATGAGGTATAAGAATGAGTGTCAGGTGATGCTCGGCGCGCAGTATCCTGAGTCTGAACTTAGTACTGTGTCAGCTAGCTAATAAAAGTTGCCTTGCTTTGGAAGTCAGCGTCTCAGTCTCCTGATTTACTTGCTGATCTGTCCGGTTACACTTCCAACACATTTTAGATGTGCTCAGAACGGTGGCTGCTGGCACACACACAGGAGAACAGTTTAATCCTTAGGGATCAATTCAAATCTAACCTGGTGTTAGTTAGATCTTTATACTGATACTTCCAATTACACCAGAATATCCAGCATATAATCAATTCATTCACAACACATATTTTTTTTTTAAATTGCAGTGCTCTCAGTAGTGCTTTGTAGTGCCTTTTAAACCATAAATATGGGGTAAGACATCAGCTGCCAAACATCACAGCACTTATCCTTCCTTCCTATCCTTAATAATCAATTCAAATAAGTATTGTGTGCTGACCCGGTCCAAGAACAATATCATGGTTTAAACAGTTCAAGAAAATGTCTTTAAAACATCTACACTTATCTTTTACTGGGTAGATGACTGGGCTGAGTTTATTACACCATATTTCCTCTGTTTTGTGTTTTAAAATCCTCTTCTCTCTCTATTCCTGAACAGGAGAGCCATGTGTTTTCAGTTCCTCCCCTCCCCCTCCCCCGCCAACAAGAATATCCTCCCTTTGACCCCTTCCTTAATCCTTCCCCTTCAAATTCAAGCAGAAGTAGCCTTTTAATCTTAGGCTCCCGCTCCCCGGACGCACATATAAATTATTTTAATCTTAAATCTTGATTCTTACCTCGTCCTTCTTCTCAGGTTATGGTGTCGGCCGGCCGGCTAAGCAGGGCAGCAAGGAGGGCACACACAGACAGACCCCAGACGCTGCACGCTGCAGCCTCAGTCATCATCGACTCAATTATATAGGGCGAAAAAGGCTGTGGGCAGGCGCCAGGCAGGCGGCTGCAGTAGCAGCGTGCTGCGTGCAGGATCAACAAAATCACATCAGCTGATGCAGGAAGGCGACGCACATGCACGTACGCTGCCTGTAGCCTGCCTGCGTCAGCCCACGCCGCCGCCCTTGCATCATAGGAGTCAGGTGACAGGTCGGACGTCGGACTCGGAGCGGTCATGTGATGCGATGACCCGAGAAACCCGGACAAATGATCGGAAAAATGAAATCCGCCCGGACTCCCGACGGCGCCCTCAAAAGAGAACATGTCCGGGGAAATCCGGACGGGTGGTAACCTTACCACCGGGTTACAAAAATCTACAATGAGAGAGGACAATTCTAATTTGTAGTCTTCTTTGATAAGTTCTAGAACTCATTCGTCTGTGGTAATATTGGTCCGCTCCTCAAAGAACTGGGACAACCACCCTCCAATCATCTACTGCAAAGAATAGACACCCACACACTTTCTGACTAACTCTGATAGTAAAGAGGATAAGCTTTTCAAACTGTTTCTGTCCTCAAGTTTACCCTGCTAACTCTTGCTGTAGCTTCCTAAATTTGACAACTGTACTGTGGACAAGTTCTGTCAGGTTTATTTTCCATTGCTAGTCCTAGGTAAAAAAATAAAAAGCAGCTTTTGTCTTACAACTAGCTTAATTTGCATTTACATTGATGAAACTGCTATAATTATTGGGGATATTTAGATTTACAAGAGAAAAGTTAGTTTCTAAGCCGAATTAATTAATTAAGACATTTCTACCCTGCATTTTCCCACAAAAGCTCAGGTTCAATGCAGCTTACATAACCAATTAAGATGAAGCATTACAAGACATTAATACAAGAATACAACTATTTAAAAAAATAATACATAAAATAACATTTATTTTCATATTAGCTGAACACAGATCTAAAGAAGGGGGCTTTAAGTAAACTTCTAAATGACATATAGAGGGGAATAATCGAACGGCGCCGGTGAAATAGATTGCCGGCGATCTATTTTGGCGGCGCCACAAATAGCTGGCCGAACCGTATTATCGAAAAAGATGGCCGGCCATCTTTTCTTTCGATAATACGGTTTGGCCTGGCCAAATGCCAGAGTTCGCCGGGTTTGAGATGGCCAGTTTTGTTTTTCAGTGATAATGGAAAAAATGCCGGCGATCTCAAACTCGGCGAAATCCAAGGCATTTGGTCATGGGAGGAGCCAGCATTTGTAATGAACTGGTCCCCCTGACATGCCAGGACACCAATTGGGCACCCTAGGGGGCACTTCTAAAATTTTTTAAAAAATATACAAATACCTCCCAGGTACATAGCTCCTTTACCTTGGGTGCTGAGCCCCCCAAAGCCCACTCCCCACAACTCTACACCACTACCATAGCCCTTATGGGTGAAGGGGGGCACCTATATGTGTGAGTACAGTGGGGGGGGGGAGGGTTGGGGGGGGTTGGAGGGCTCAACACTTACCACCACAAGTGTAACAGGTAGGGGGGGTGGACCTGGGTTCGCCTGCCTGAAGTCCACTGCAACCAACAAAAACTGTTCCAGGGACCTGCATACTGCTGTCAGGGAGCTGGGTATGACATTTGAGGCTGGCATACAGGCTGGCAAAAAATGTTTTTATTTTTATTTTTTTAGTGTGGGAGGGGGCTGGTGACCACTGGGGGAGTACGGGGAGGTCATCCCCCATTCCCTCCGGTGATCATCTGGTGAGTTGGGGCACCTTTTTGAGGCTTGGTTGTGAAAATAAAAGGACCAAGTAAACCCGGCGAAATATTGATTAATGCCGCTTTTTTTTCCATTATCCGCGAAAGCCAGCCATCTGGTAGCCACGCCCATGCCCGCCCATTTTCCACCTTCGCTATGCCGCCGACACACCCCCTTGAACTTTCGCCAGCGATGGTGTCAAAAAAGCAGCTTTCGATTATACCAATTTCATCGCTTTTGAGATATCGCCGGCCATCTCCCGATTTATGTCGGAAGGTGGCCGGCGATCACTTTTGAAAATAAGCCCAATAATCAACTGAGTGTCTGATATACTTTTGTAATGAGTTCCAGAGTTTGGTACTTTGGTACGAAAAATAAGAATTATGGATAATTTTGTAGGTTAAGTTTTTACAACTTGGGAAATGTAATATGAGATATTCTCTAGATGATTAGGTGGCATTGCACAGTGATAACTTAATGAGATCCATCATATAAAATGGTAAGATACCATAAAGAATCTGATGAACAATAACTCAGAGCTTAAATGAAATTCTTTCATTGATAGGCAACCAATGTAGATCCTTAAGAAGAGAAGATGCTTTAAGTTAACACTGCAATCTAAATATAAGGCGGGCAGCTGTGTTTTGTGCAGTTTGTAGTCTTCTTAGAAGACTCCGTTAAAATTGAATTGCAATAGTCAAATTTAGTTAAGACTAACAACTGAACTAAAGTGCGAAAGACTGATCTTGAAAAGAATGGTCTTAATCTTTTAATTTTCCACAATGAATTAAAGACATTCAAGACTAATTTGGAAATTTGGAAATCAAAAGAAAGAAACTGATCAGTTAAGATCCCCAAGATTTTCATTGTTGAAGCCACATTATCAATCTTAAAATTTGAGTTGGTTATTGGGTGACAAGGGCTAGTTACTATCATAAATTTAATTTTATCAGTATTAAGTTTCAATACGAAAGTAAGAGCCCAGGATTCCATTAAGTTGATACCTACTTTGATTTTTGTTTGCAATCTCATGTAATTCTTTGATGAATGGGATAGAAATTGTAATAAAAGATACAAAATGGACATGCATACCATGGTCTGATCATTACAAAGCGAATATCTCTCTTTACTAGAGAACAAAACATACACAACATAAACAAGAACAAACTACCTACACCACAAGAGGCAGAATAGACTCACTGTTATTTTGGCAACAAGTCTATGATAATGAAATGGACAATAACAACAGAATCAACCCAATTTCTCCATGACTGGGACAACATATGCAGAATCATACTAGACAACATAGCACCACTTCAAATCAGAACCTCACATAGGAAAAAATCAATACCATGGTTTACGGAAGAACTAAAAGAACTAAACACACAAGTCAGAAGACTTGAACGTGCATGGAACAAGAAAAAAGACGACCCTACACTGAACGCTTGGAAACAACTACAAAGAAAATACAAATACACTATCAGACAGACCAAAAGATCATATTATAAAACTAAAATTGGTCCAGGCTACAAAGATACACATAAACTCTTCCAACTTGTAAACAATTTACTAAATACAACACCGGTTACTTCCAACAACGTAGATACCCCATCAGCAAACAACCTGACCAGCTACTTCAAAGAGAAAATCACAAAACTGCGATCTACTATACCCAGTAACACAATTAAGTATCCAAACCTCCTAGACTGTCTAGACCCAATACATGGGGAATACTCAGCAAACCGATTATGGACCAACTTTGACGCGCTATCGATTGAAAATATCTCCCAACTACTCAAAAGATACGCCAAATCGCAATGCAAACTAGACATTTGTCCTAGCAACCTGATAAGAAGCGCCCCCCAACAATTTATAACAGACCTCACGAGCCACTTGAACTACATGCTACAAAATGGTCTTTTCCCAAAGGACAAAGGAAACATTTTACTTACTCCACTACCTAAAGACGCGAAGAAAAGTACAAATGACCTAACCAACTATCGCCCAGTAGCATCCATCCCGTTATTGACCAAACTTATGGAAGGTGCAGTGACAAAACAACTCACTGACCACCTAAATAAACACTCAATCTTGCACGAATCTCAATCAGGATTTCGATCGAATTACAGCACAGAAACAGTACTAGTTACCTTAATGAATAAATTTAAACAAACTATCACAACTGGCAATAACATACTCCTCCTACAATTTGATATGTCCAGTGCCTTCGACATGGTCAACCACGGAATACTACTACACATCCTGGACTACTTTGGAGTTGGAGGTAATGTTCTTAAATGGTTTAGAGGATTCCTGACAACCAGATCATACCAAGTAACAACTAATATGACGATATCAGACCCATGGATACCTGAATGCGCAGTCCCCCAAGGATCTCCCCTCTCACCAACCCTCTTTAACCTAATGTTGATACCACTAGCCAAGCTATTAGACAATCAAAACCTTAACCCATACATATACAGTATGCTGATGATGTTACAATCTACATCCCATTCAAACAAGACCTAAAGGAAATCACCTACAAAATCAACCAAAGCTTCCAAATCATGCACTCCTAGGCGGATGCATTCCAGCTAAAACTCAATGCAGAAAAAACACAATGTCTTATACTCACATCACAACACAATACAAATAAATTCACCACCATAACCACCCCTAACTTCTCCCTCCCTATCTCAAACAATCTGAAAATCCTGGGAGTCACCATTGACCGAAATCTCACACTCGAAACCCACGTGAAGAATACAACGAAGAAGATGTTCCACTCCATGTGGAAACTTAAAAGAGTAAAACCTTTCTTCCCAAGGGCCATCTTTCGAAACCTGATACAATCCCTAGTAATAAGCCACCTGGACTACTGCAACTCACTCTATGCTGGCTGTAAAGAACAGATCATCAAGAAACTCCAAACAGCCCAGACTACCGCAGCCAGACTTATATTCGGAAAAACAAAATATGAAAGTGCAAAACCCCTAAGAAAGAACCTACACTGGCTCCCACTGAAAGAACGCACCGCGTTCAAGATATGCACGATTGTTCATAAAATTATTCATGGAGACGCCCCGACCTACATGCTAGATCTCGTGGACCTTCCATCCAGAAATGCTAAACGATCCTCTCGTTCCTTTCTTAACCTACACTTCCCCAGCTGTAAAGGGGTCAAATACAAACTAACACATATGTCCAGCTTCTCCTACATGAGTATGAAACTGTGGAATGCATTACCAACTCAATTGAAAATGATCAACGAATTAACTAACTTCCGCAAAGCTTTGAAAACCTATCTCTTTAATAAAGCTTATCATGAGAACCAATAATGACTAGAACTCAACCCCTACACTTCTTTATCCAGATTGTCTCACTGTATAGCTACACAACCTAATCCTCTTATCTTCGTTTATTCTTTGTAACACCAATTGTATTTCTTCTCTGTTACGGCGATGCCATAACAGATCTCTGTAAGCCACATTGAGCCTGCAAATAGGTGGGAAAATGTGGGATACAAGTGCAATAAATAATAATAATAATATCATCAGCATATATGAACGGTGAAAACCCGTTTGATTCTAGCAAATGGCCTAAAGGGATTATTATAATGTTAAACAAAATAGGTGACAGAGGACAGCCCTGTGGCACTCCACTACAAAAAACTCATGACAACGAGATGGTACCCAGCTGCTTAACTTGGTAAGACCTGGAGTTTAAAAATCCAAAGAACCATTCCAAGACAGTTCCACAGATTCCATAATAGTCAAGTATGTTTAAAAAGATGTCATGATCTACTGTATCAAATGCACTAGACATGTCAAATTGGAGAATTAAAACTTTGTTGCTTAACCTTAACTCTAGTCTAAGATTGGCTACTAAAGTAGTAAGAATGGTTTCAGTACTATACGAAGTCCTGAAACCCGACTGATATTTATGTAGAATTGAATGATGCTGAAGATATTCCATTAAATTAGTGATTAGCCCTTCCAAACCTTTGACTAATAGAGGTATTGAGACCACTAGTCCGTAGTTGGAAACAATACTAATTTGACTATTTTTCAGGATTAGATCAGAGTTAAGATTATGCTACCACTGCAAGTAGGGAATATACCCTGAGATAACATTCAAATTTGACTAGAATGTAGGTGATCAATTAAAACCTTAGGAGCTGGTTTCAAGAGATAATTAGGACAGGAGTAAAGCAAGCATTGTGATTTGGTATATTTGCAAAGGAAATGATTGAGTTGGTCCAATGTGATAGGTTGAAATGTCGACCAAATTCTATTCATAGATGAGCAAAAGGACAATTCATTTTAGAAATTAAGGAATTGCTATAATGAGATGGAGGGGGTTTTCAATTTTTGTTTTATTTTTGTTATTTTCTGTTCAAAATAATAGGCTAGTTGGTCTACTGAAGGGACAGATTCATTTATGGAGGTTACCTGTTGGGTATTCAGTAATGAATTAACTAAAGCATATAGTTTTCTAGGATTAATTATTGTTTCACCTATGAATTTTGAGTAATAAGTAATTTTAGCTTTGTAAGTCATATGTTTGTATTCTCTTAGGAGCTGTTTCCAATTTATCCAATTATCATTAGTTTTAGTTTTGGACCAAATTCTTTCATATCTTCTGCATTTTCATTTCATTTCTAAGAGATCTACATTGTACCAGAGAGATAACCTCTGATTGGTCTGGATTTAGTTTTGATCTGTGCTATCTTGTCTAGAACTATGCTACAGGTGTCATTCCATTTTTGAATAAAGTCAGTTGGTAGAGGAGAGGAAAATAGTTGACTAAATTGCTCATTTGACCAAAAGTTTATACAGTCAATTTTACCTCTGGTTTGAAAGATGTAAGAATCTTTTCTTATTTATTAGGATTTATGTACCACCTTTTGTTTTAAGACCAATTAATTGTTAACCATTGTGGATTAAACAAAGAAAAATTAAGAGTCTCCAAATTTGGTTGCTATATCCAATTGATGACCTTTGACATGAGAAGATTGACCACTGAACATTGAGAATTGCCACAACTGAAGAAAGTCAAGAAATTGCTTGTGTCAAACTGAATTTGATTGTTTTAGCAAACTGTGGGCCAGATGCACTAAACTTAATGAGCCCTTAACAAGCCATTAATGAGCAAGTAGTAAACCCTGGCATGCACTAAACACTTTTTTCCGACGACGGTAGCAGCTAACGAAAACGGAATGCAGATGAGCAAATCATGTAGAAACCCTATTGTAATGAGATGCACTAACCTTTTCCAGTTGCCTTAACACTAGAAAACAGTAGAAAATCTAACGAGAGGGTCTGTTCCTCTCGTTGGGGCTGCGCGGGATTGGAAAAATTATTAAAATGTAAAAAAAAAAATCAGGGGGGCTAAAACGGCCAAGCGCTCGTCATGGATGGCCATTATCGCCGTCCTACACCCGAAAAAACCGCCCAAGTGCTCGTCACTTTATTGATAAATGTTCAATAAAGACTTCATACAACTTAAAAAAGTGGAAAAAAATCCAAGTGCTCGTCCTTTTTTTTTTAACAAAACTATTAGGATTTGAACCCACCACCTCTGCATTATAAGACCGCTGCTCTAACCACTCAGCCACAACCATACTTACTTGGAAGTCCCTCCCCTACTTCCAGGTCTCTGAGCTGAGTGAAGCACGGCCAAAAAGGACGTTTTTATTAATGCGAGGGGTGGGCCGCACAAAATGGACGTTTTTTTTTTTAAGCGAAGCTTTATTTTAAAAAATCAAACAGGCTCCGATGCTGCAGGCTCTTTTTTGGACATTCAACCCCGCAATAATAAAAACGTCCTTTTTAGCCGTGCTTCACTCAGCTCAGAGACCTGGAAGTCTCTGAGCCAATCACAGCGTGTTTAACTGAGCTAAACACACTGTGACTGGCTCAGAGACTTCCAGGTCTCTCAGCTGAGTGAAGCACGGCCAATCACAGGAATAGGAATGCAAATGAATAAACTTCCTGAGCCCCTACGTCTTGCCCCATCCTTGGCCACCTTTAAATCTAGACTGAAAGCCCACCTCTTTAACATTGCTTTTGATTTGTAACCACTCGCCTCCACCTACCCCTCCTCTCTTCCTTCCCGTTCACATTAATTGATTTGATTACTTTATTTATTTTTTGTCTATTAGATTGTAAGCTCTTTGAGCAGGGACTGTCTTTCCTCTATGTTTGTGCAGCGCTGCGTACGCCTTGTAGCGCTATAGAAATGCTAAATAGTAGTAGTAGTAGTAGTAGCTGCTCGTTGTAGCTCACTTGCATTCGCTATTCCGTCGTTAAACAGTAGGCCAGTCGGCCAGGCGAGCATGCGCAGAGCAGCCAAGCATTATGCTGGCTGCTCTGCGCATGCCAAATACGCCTCCCTGTGTTGCCCGAAGACGCCGCGCTGCTCACCTCCTCCGATGCGGCTCGACAGAGGACAGTGCAGTTGAGGACGCCCATCCAAAAAAACTTCCATTTTGGCCGTCATTCCCCTCTGCAATAATAAAAACGTATTTTTTGGCAGTGCTTCACTCAGCTGAGAGACCTGGAAGTCTCTGAGCCAATCACAGTGCATTTAGCTCGGCTAAACGCGTTGTGATTGGCTCAGGGACTTCCAGGTCTCAGCTGAGTGAAGCACTGCCAAAAAACATGTTTTTATTATTAAGGGGGCCAAAATGGACGGTTTTTTGGATGGGCACCCATTTTGGCCGCCTCCCCCCTTGCAATAATAAAAACGTCTTTTTTGGCAGTGCTTCACTCAGCTGAAAGACCTGGAAATCTCTGAGCCAATCACAGCGGGTTTAGCTCGGCTAAACGCGTTATAATTGGCTCAGGGACTTCCAGGTCTCAACTGAGTGAAGCACTGCCAAAAAAGATGTTTTTATTATTGCAGGGGGGGGGGGGGGAAAGGCGGCCAAAATGGGTGTTTTTTTGGATGGGCGTCCTCAACTGCACTGTCCTCTGGATCAAGGTGCATCGGAGGGGGTGAGCAGCACGGCATCTTCGGGGGGGGGGGGGGGGAATGACGGACAAAATAGATGTTTTTATTATTGCACTGACGAGCACTTGACTTTTTTTCCCCGATTATTTGTTTTTTTTCACTTTTGTAGAAGTTTTTCAATCCCGCACAGCCCCAACAAGACGTACAGACCTCTTGTTAGATTTTCCAGTGTTAAGGCAATCGGAAAAGGTTAGTGCATCTCATTACATAGGGTTTCTATACAATTTGCTCAACTGTATTCCGTTTTTGTTAGCTGTTACTGTCGTCGGGAAAAAGTCTTTAGTGCATGCCAGGGTTTACTACTTGCTCGTTAAGTTTAGTGCATCTGGCCCTCTGTCTTCTAACCCAGACCCCCCAAAAAGATGTTTAAAAATCCCACTTTCTCTCCCTTTCTTCCTAGCTTTGATAGTAAAGAGGATAGGATTTTCAAAATGTTTCTTGTCCTTCACCCTGCTAACCCTTGCTGTAGCTTTCTAAGGTGCCCTTTTACAAAGGCGCATAAGGGCCTAAGCGTGTCCAGCGTGCGTCAAGTTGGCATTACCGGCTGGCATGTGCACCTGGCGGTAATTCGAGTTTGTCACACACCCAAAACATGCGGTAGACAGTTATCGTGTGGGTAACACATGAGCCCATACTGCTAAGTCAATGGGTGGCATTAAGGGCTCAGGCTGTAAATAGATGCGAGCTGGTTTTAATTTTGCCGCATGTCCATTTCTCCCCCCCCCCTCAAAAAAATCTTATTTTCTGGACGCACTGAAGAAATGGTCCAGCGCGCATCCAATACACGAGCCGACAGTACCACAGGCCACTTTTTGGTGCACCGCACCTTTATAAAAGAGCTCCTAACGTTGGACAAGTTCTGCCAGGTATATTTTCCATTGCTAGTCCTAGGGAAAAAAGCTGCTTAATTTGCTTTTACATTGATGAAACTGCTGTACTTATTAGGGATGTTTAGATTTACAGGAGAAAAGTTAGTTTCTAGCTGAAGTTGTTGTATCAAACTGAATTTGACTGTTTTAGCAAACTGTTATTGCTTGCCCTACTAGAGAACTTTTTTGATACAGGCTTTGGCTGACACACTGGGACTTATAGTCCCACAAACCTCCTCACACCCCACCTTTCCCAGAGTTTTCTAATCATATATAGACTACCCAAAAGTCATTAAAATTACTCCTCAGTCAAATTTTCCAGACTGTTAACCCTCTCATAGTACACCTGTTCAAAGCCATTCCAACCAATCAAGATGACTTTTATTATATCCTATATAATAAAACGCACCTCCAACGTTCTGAAGCTGGCAGGCCAGTGGCAGCATGGACAAAAACTTGAAGCATTCGTGCTCCTGTATCCATATCCTGGCATGATGACGTCTCGCACCCCCGGTTGCGTCACAAATGACTGTGCCCAATAACAGCAAAGCAGTGCGAGTCAACGTCACCTACAACGTATTCTAATATAATAATTTGCTCCTCCAACGTTCCAATGAGGCTACCTGCGTTTGTAACCAGCTCCTGACGTTGAAGGAGCAAATTATTATATTAGAAGTGGGACACTTTCAAATAAGCTAAAAAGCTGTCAAGTTTTAAAAAAAAACTTTTGTCCTCCACCTCTTAAGGCACTGCTCCCGACTGCAAAGACTGGGAGAAACAGAAGTTTCACTCTTTCCTGCTCCTATCTGAAGGGGGACGTGTACTGCAGCCTCTCCCCTTCATTTGTGCTGGCTATTGTTAAAAAGAGTGAAGGGGAGCATGGATGGACGCAGCTTCAGGCTGCCTTAACCTTTGCTTTGGCTTTTGTTTCAGCTGTTCCTCTGGTCCCGCCCTCATTTCCTGTTTGCGGAACAGCTGAAACAAAAGCCAAAGCAAAGGTTAAGGCAGCCTGAAGCTGTGTCGTCTGTCCGTGCTCCCCTTCACTCTTTTTAACAGCAGCCAGCACTAATGAAGGGGAGAGGCTGCAGCACACGTCCCCCTTCAGATAGAAGCAGGAAACAGTGAAACTTCCGTTTCTCCCAGTCTTTGCAGTCGGGAGCAGCTGACAGGTTCTAAATCTAGCCACTTAGAAGTCAACTGGGAAATATTACAGCTGGGGCTCTGCAGGTACAGAGCAGCAGCTTCAGCACAACAGTGAAGGGGAGCACGGGCTGCAGCACACGTCCTGCTTGCACTGCGAGGCCACAGAGACTGATAGTGGGTGCATGGGACCAGAGAGAAGGGGGGAAGGGGGTCCAGGGATGAGAAGGGGGGAAGGGGTCCAGGGACGAGAGATGGGGGAGGGGGTCCTGAAACCAGTGAGGGGGGTCCTGAGACCAGTGAGGTGGAGGTGGAAGGGGGTCCTGAGACCATAAAGGGGGGGAAGGGGATCCAGGGCGAGGGGAAGTGGAGGTGACCTTGGGGGTGTGTGGTGGGGGGAGCAGTGACTACGGCGACCTCGGGGGGGGGGGTTGAGGGGAGGAGCGCTGGCACCCTGGGGGGGTGGAGGGGTGAGCGGTGGCGCTCTGACGAAAACCTTGCTAGCGCCCGTTTCATTTGTGGCAGAAACTGGCCTTTTTTACTAGTAAGTACATAAGTATTGCCATACTGGGACAGAGTGACCAAAGGTCCATCAATCCCAGCATGCTGTCTCCAATAACTGTGGTTCTTTAGTTCCAAGGCACACCGTCTGGAGGCTTATGTCTTTTCTTATCTGTCTTCAGTTTCCTAGTATAAAACAGGAGCATAGCATATTAAAGCAGGAATTGGATACAATTAACCAGGGTGGGACCAGGCTGCTGGCTTCGGCATTTATAAAGGAGTTAGAGCAGCATTTAAACTAGAAACTGGGGGAAGGCCGACAGTCATTCAAAAATTGTCATGGTTTTGTTCTGGTTGTGCCTCTGCGTTCTGACTCACCTGTTTCCAGTGATCTGGCCCTGTGGGTTTTCTGGACTGCCTTGTCCTTGCAATGATGCATCTGCTGCCTAGTGTGCCTGCAATCCAAGCCTCGCTTTGGTGTGCCAGCAATCCAAGCCTCACTCTAGTTTATTCAAGCCTCATTCTAAGTTGTGACATCATCAGCAAGTCCTTTATTAAGCACCTGGGAACTCTCATGTTTGGCCTTTGCAAGAGGTCTCTTAATCTTGTCGTTGTGTTCCCTGTTTAGATCTTATCCCTGCTTGGCTTTCGTCCTGCATGCTTTGTTTCCAGCCTGGTTTGTTCCTGTGAGTCTTGCTCCTGGAGGTCTGTTCTGTGTTTCTATGAATCTTGTATCGCAATGCTTTGTTTCTGTGAGTTTTGCTTTTAAACCTTTTTCCTGAAAGCCTGGCTCTAGAGCCACACCCTGCTCTTGGTGTCTGTATCGGTTTGACTCTATCCTTGTCTCCTGCTTTCAGTCTAGCCCTGCTTTTGACTCTTGCTACAGTTAAGCTCTGTGTTTAAGCCAAGCTATGTTCCTGCTTTCTGTATGCCCTGTTCTGCTTCCTGTGTGTGTGGTTTCTGTTTGTACCTGTATGAACTACCTTTTAGTTAGCTTTGGTTTCAAGCTCTGGGCGTGTGTAGTTCTTGTCTGTTTATTCTGAGAGTCTGTAGAAGCTAGCATCGTCCCTGATTACTTTCACTGCTGTGCAGCTGTGTTTGCTGCCTCTCAGTCTGCCTTGCCTTTCCCTTCTCGACTGTGGGTGCTGGTAAGCATATTGCTTCTTTGTTTGTCTTCCCTGTAGCCTGCTTTAACCCTTTGTGTGCTGTGTTTGTGTCCTGGCTCTTTTGAGCACTTCTCCTTTGCTGACTTGTGTATTAGAAGCAGCTTTTCCCTTAGGCCAAGATGCACTAAAAAATCATTAAAGCCCTTCCCTTACCGATTCCCTTAGCGAATCGGTAAGGAACGGGCATGCATCAAAGAAAAGGAATGCAAATCAGCTGCTCGTTGTAGCTCACTTGCATTCTCTATTCCATCGGTAAACAGTCGGCCAGTCGGCCGGTCAAGCATGCGCAGAGCAGCCAAGCGTTATGCTGACCGCTCTGCGCATGCCAAATACGCCTCTCTGCCACCCGAAAGGAAGATGCCGCGCCGCTCACCCCCTCCACGGCCTGCTGCAGGAAGGCTCCAATGCGGCTTGATCGTAGCAGGAGAGTGCAGTTGAGGACGTCCATCCAAAAAGACGTCCTTTTTGGACGTCCTCCCCCCACCCAATAATAAAAACGTCCTTTTTGGACGTGCTTCACTCAGCTGAGAGACCTTGAAGTCTCTGAGCCAATCACAACGCTTTTTGCTGAGCTAAACGCGCCATGATTGAAACAGAGACTTCCATGTCTCTCAGTTGAGTGAAGCACGTCCAAAAACGACGTTTTTATTATTGCGGGGGGGGGGGGGGGGACGTCCAAAAAGGATGTCTTTTTGGATGGACGTCCTCAACTGCACTCGTCTTCTACGATCGAGCTGCATCGGAGACTTCCTGCAGCAGGCCGTGGAGGGGGTGAACGGCGCGACATCTTCCTTTTTGCGGCACAGGTTTTAATTAAGTGAAGGACGTCCAAAAAGAACGTCTTTGGGGTGGATTTTTTTCCCTAGGTGGACGTCCAAAAAGGACGTCCCTGACGACATTTGTTTCTTCCGATTTGCCCCAACGAGAGGTGTAGACCTCCCGTTAGGTTTTTCACGGTAAGGGGATCGGAAAACCGTAGTGCATCTCATTATAATAGCCTTTGGATCATCTGCATTCTGTTTTCGTTAGCTGCTACCGTGATCGGAAAATGGCTCGGAGAAGCCTTTAGTACATGCCAGGGTTTACTACTTGCTCGTTAATGGCTCGTTAAGTTTAGTGCATCTGACCCCTAGTCTGCTTAATCCTTTGTCTACTGTGTTTGCTTCCTGGCTCTTGTGAGCTCTGTTTCTGCCAAGTTCTGTTCCTGCTATGTATTTGAGCCAGGTTCTGCTCCTGTTCCCTGCTAAGCCAAGTCCCTTTCAGAATCCAATTCCAGCCAAGCCAGTTCCAGAATCCTGTTCCAGGCAAGCCTGTTCCAGAATCCTGTTCCAGCCATGCCAAGCCTCTTCCAGAATTCTGTTCCAGCCAAGCCAGTTCGAGAATCCTATTCCAGCCAAGCCAAGCCTGTTCGAGAATCCTGTTCCAGCCATGTCTGTTCAAGAATCCTGTTCCTGCCTTGCTTATTGTCTTCCTTCTGTTATTCTTGTTGCCTCGCTCCTACCTTGTCTTGCCTGTCTAGTTGTGCTTTGTCTTGTCTCATTCAGTCTAGTCCTGTCCAGATCCAGTGCTTGCCGTGTCCTTGTCTTGCCCTTTTCTGGACCCAGTTTTAATCTAGTTCCGTGTCTTGCCTTGCTTTGTACTGCTTGTGTCTCAGTCCCAGTTTTAATCCAGTTCCAAGTCTCGCCTTGTCCTGTCTGGGTTCCAGTTCTGGCCCCTTGTTTTCCTTGCCTCGCCTGGATCCAGTCCATTGTGTTTAGTTACCTGTGTCCTGCCTTTTTTGAGTCTGCTAGTTTATTCTTGTCCAGTCTGTTCTCACTCCTGTCTATGCCAGCTCAGGTGACTTGTCTGCCAAAGCTCCAGCTTTGGTCCAAGGGCTCACTATTCCTGTCAGTTGTGACAAAAGTGCATGGTTCAGAACACGGTATCTTTCAAAGATATCACCAAAACAGGGAAGAAAGGGAATCCCGATAGAGAGGTTGCAATAGAGACCACAGTAGACAAGAAGGCATATTTTCAAAGCACTTAGCCTTCCAAAGTTCCATAAGTTTCTATGGAACTTTGGAAGGCTAAGTGCTTTGAAAATATGCCTCAAGGTGTCTTTAAATAAAAAGCAGATAAAACATTGCAAATTATCACTGTAGCTGCTAAGCAAGATGTAAATAGGAACAACAAAGAGTTTGAAATGTCTATATGCAAATGCTAGAAGCCTAATAAATAAGATAGGAGAGTTAGAATATATTGCACTAAATGAAAAATTAGATATAACAGGCATCTCTGAGATCTAGTGGTAGGAGGATAAACAGTGGGACACTGTAAATACCAGGGTACAAATTATATTGTAGTGATAGGGTGGATCAAATTGGTGGAGGGGTAGCACTGTATGTTAAGGAGGGCCTTGAATCAAATAGAATGAAAATTCTGCAGGACAAAAAACACATCTTAGAATCCCTATGAATTGAAATTCCATGTGTAAAGGGGAAAAAGATAGTGATGGGAGTGTACCACTGTCCACCTGGCCAGGATGAGCAGACTGATGTAGAAATGTTATCAGAAATTAGGGAGGCAAACAAACTGGGGAACACAATAATAATGGGTGATTGCAATTACCCCGATATTGACTGGGTAAATGTAGTATTAGAGCATGCTAGAGAAGTAAATTTCCTTGATGAAATCAAAGACTGCTTTATGGAGCAGCTGGTACAGGAGCCAACAAGAGGGGAAAAATTCTAGACCTAGTCCTTAGTGGAGCACATGATCTAGTGCAGAAGGTAATGGTGTTGGGGCCGCTTGATAACAGTGATTATAATATGATCAGATTTGATAGCGGCTCTGGAGTAAGTACACACAGAAAATTCAATACGTTAACATTTAACTTTCAAAATGGAGACTATGATAAAAACTCAGAGGAGCAGCTGCAAAGGTCAAAAATTTACATCAGGCGTGGATGCTGTTCAAAAATACCATTCTGGAAGACCTGGTCTGTCCAAGTGTGGCAAGTGTACTTATGTAAATCTCTATAAACCTGGAGGATGTAATGGCGCAATTTGACAAACTGAAGAACAGCAGAGTACTGACTGAAAAATGAACTTGCAGAACTATTGTTAGTAACATGTAATTTGCCAATGACATAAAGTTATTCGAAGTTGTTAAAACTCAAAAGGATTGTGAGACTGGATATCCAAATGCAAGAGGACATTTAATGTGAGCAAGTACAAAGTGATGCATGTGGGAAAGAGGAACCCAAATTATAGCTATGTAATGCAAGGTTCCACATTAGGAGTCACCGCCCAGGAAAGGGATCTAGGTGTCATCGTTGATGATACTTTGAAACCCTCTGCTCAGTGTGTGGCAGCAGCTAAGAAAGCAAATAGAATTTTAGGTATTATTAGGTTATCAATAGAAATCAAATAAAATAAAACATGGAAAAGAAAATAAGATGATACCTTTTTTATTGGACATAACTTAATACATTTCTTGATTAGCTTTCGAAGGTTGCCCTTCTTCATCAGATCGGAAATAAGCAAATGTGCTAGCTGACAGTGTATATAAGTGAAAACATTCAAGCATTACTATGACAGTCTGACAGGGTGGGAAGATGGGGGTGGGTCGGAGGTATGCATGGGGACATCAAAGCATATCATTGATATTCTAACAGGATGGGTGTGGATAGGTGAGGGGTGGGGTGATCAACAGAGACATACAGAGACATACCACACTCTTCTAGGTATTATTAGGAAAGGAATGGAAAACTGAAATGAGGACGTTATAATGACTTTGTATTTCTCCATGGTGCGACCACACCTCAAATACTGTGTGCAGTTCTGGTCACCACATCTCAAAAAAGATATAGTTGAATTAGAACATAACATAACATTTTATTCTTATAGCCTACAATACCTCACGGTTCGATGCAGATTACGAAAGAAAACTAAACAATTCAGGAAACATTGCACAAATTAACACAAAATATACCAAACAAATATGCCTTCAACAAGTATCTAAAATGACTATAACTTGAAGCTTCCATTATTAAAGGAGAGATATCTTTCCCCAATTTTGCAGCTTGATAGGCAAATAAGGAATCTATTATTTTCTTCCTTGATTTACCCTTTAAAGATGGGAAAGAGATCAGATTTTTTAATCAAGTGTAACGCTCCAAATTGGACAGAACAAAACAAAATAATTTAAGAAATACGAAGGGGCTAATCCAAATGATACTTTATACATCACAAAAGGCAATTTAAAAATAACTCGAGCTGGGGGAAGCGCTTGAAATCATCCAGCACTGATGCTTAGAGTTTTCTCTCCTGCCGGATTTCTCTCTGGTGCCATGATATAGCACCTGATTATTTCATCTTATCGTGTATAACTTCACTCTCAACATATCTTAGCAAGATGACTTCAAAATCTAATCGAAACAAAGGTTCGTACTCTCTCCATTCAGCCTCTAAAAGGAAGAAAATGGACCTCTCTACACCAGAAAAGGCCCTGCAATCACCGTTACTGTTACTGCGTGACAAAGCAGAATCTCTTGCATATGATATAAAAGCTTTACATATCTTAATGCAGCAAAATCTCAGCACCACCTCTGAAATAAAATCAGAATTAATCACAATCTCTACCCAACTTACCCCAATTCAATGCTAGAATTGAATTTCTTGAAGATCGTATGTCAGCTCATGATGCCTTTTTGCGGATGACACCAAGATTTCCAACAGAGTGGACACCCCGGAGGGTGTGGAAAACATGAAAAAAGATCTGAAGAAGCTAGAAGAATGGTCTAACGTTTGGCAATTAAAATTCAATGCGAAGAAATGCAAAGTGATGCACTTGGGGAGTAGAAATCCAAGGGAGACATACGTGTTAGGCGGGGAGAGTCTGATAGGCACGGACGGGGAGAGGGATCTTGGGGTGATAGTATCTGAGGACCTGAAGGCGACGAAACAGTGCGACAAGGCGGTGGCAGTAGCTAGAAGATTGCTAGGCTGTATAGAGAGAGGAGTGACCAGCAGAAGAAAGGAGGTTTTAATGCCCCTGTATAAGACGTTGGTGAGGCCCCACCTGGAGTATTGTGTTCAGTTTTGGAGGCCGTATCTTGCGAAGGATGTTAAAAAAATGGAAGCGGTGCAAAGAAAAGCTACGAGGATGGTATGGGATTTACGTTCCAAGACGTATGAAGAAAGGCTTGCTGACCTGAACATGTACACCCAGGAGGAAAGGAGGAACAGGGGTGATATGATACAGACGTTCAAATATTTGAAAGGTATTAATCCGCAAACGAATCTTTTCCGGAGATGGGAAGGCGGTAGAACGAGAGGACATGAAATGAGATTGAAGGGGGGCAGACTCAGGAAAGATGTCAGGAAGTGGTGGTGGACACTTGGAATGCCCTCCCGCGGGAGGTGGTGGAGATGAAAACGGTAACGGAGTTCAAACATGCGTGGGATATGCATAGAGGAATCCTGTGCAGAAGGAATGGATCCTCAGAAGCTTAGCTGAAATTGGGTGGCGGAGCAGTTGGGGGGAAGAGGGGGTGGTGGTTGGGAGGCGAGGATAGGGGAGGGCAGACTTATACGGTCTGTACCAGAGCCGCTGATGGGAGGCGGGACTGGTGGTTGGGAGGCGGGAAATACTGCTGGGCAGACTTATATGGTCTGTGCCCTGAAAAGGACAGGTACAAATTCAAGGTAAGGTATACACATATGAGTTTGTCTTGGGCAGACTGGATGGACCATGCAGGTCTTTTTCTGCCGTCATCTACTATGTTACTATGTTACTATGTTACTTAATTTGGAAATGAACCGTAAACTGAATAAAATTGATCTCATGCAGTATGATATTGAGGACTTATCTAATAGTTTGAGAAGAAATAATATACGCATACTTGGAGTACCTGAACAAATTGAGGGTAAGGACATATTTCAGTTCTTGAGATCGTTCTTCATAAAAATCGCTGATCTGCCTACTGACACAGTGTTAGACATAGAGTGTGCTCACCGTATTATGTTGCGGCCTACTCCCGGGAAAAACTACCCATTTCCTATCATTATAAGATTTACATGAAACTACTTTGTTGCAGAATGGAGAGTGTTATTCAAACACTTATACATAGAGATCAAGCTGGATTTGAAAAATTCAGATATGGTGGTGACAACACTAGTTTATTATGTAGTCTTATCCACTTCACCCGGTCGGAAAATTATCCTGTATTACCTGTCTCTCTAGATGCTGAAAAGGCTTTCAACCGGGTGGAATGGAAATACTTGTTTAATGTGCTTAATCATTTTTGTTTTCCTGAATTCTTCATACATATGCTGCAATTATTGTATTCATACCCCTCTGCTCAAATTGCAGCTAATGATGAATTCTCTGCCCCGTTCATACTATACAGAGGTACCAGACAAGGATACCCTATTTCTCCCATTTTGTTTAACCTGGCTCTTGAACCTCTTTTGGTGGCTATTCGTAACTCAAAAGATATTACTGGAGTTGCTATGGGCAAAAATGAGTTCAAGCTCTCAGCATATGCTGATGATATCATGTTATACCAGGCACTTATTCAGCTAATTTCCCAATTCTCTATGTTGTCTGGCTATAAAATTAACTGGGATAAAACTGAGTTGATGCCTTTAAATGATGCCTGTATTCCTTTTACTATATCTGGTTACTCTCTTAAATGGGTAGTCTCTTCTATTAAATATCTGGGTGTTTTTGTTTTGATAAGAGATTTTCTTACTATTATTAAAATCAATTCTGATAAGATTACGACAAAAATTGAAAATTCCATTTCATCCTGGTCCCCACTTAACAACATGGTGGGGCAGACTTGATACTATCAAAATGATGTTAATACCCCAAATTACATAAACTCTGAGCATGATTCCTCTCCTTTCCCTTGTTCTTTCTACAAAAGACTGGAAAAATTACTCTCTGATTTTTTGTAGAATCTTCGGTCACCCAGAATCTCCTTAGGTAAATTAAAACTACCTAAATCACAAGGTGGGGTAAAATTCCCTGATTTATTAACATATCATAAAGCTTTTATTATTCGTCAGGGCTTTGAATGGATCACTCCTTTCAATACCTCTTCTCTGCCTAGATGGCTAATTCTTGAGCAGTCCATTATAAATCCATTAATATACTCTCATCTAATGGGCATGTACCTTCCTAAAAATATTGCTTCTAATCCTATTATTAACACCACCCACAAATTATTATCCTCTTGTGATAAGCAGCAAAATATACCTTGGTCTGCTACCACACACAAACCTACCGTATTTTTCGGACTATAAGACGCACCTAGGTTTTAGAGGAGGGAAATAGGAAAAAAAAAATTTTCTTTTTCCCTCCTCTAAAACCTAGGTGCTCCGGTGCGTCTTGTCCGAGTTTTGGACCGCCGTCCCGTACTTACACGATTCCATGTTCCCTGGTGGTCTAGTGACGTCGGGGCAGGAAAGAGCCCCCTCTTTCCTGCCCATCGCGCTGCTCTCCGTGCTCCTCACTGCTTTCTGACGGTCTCGGCGATATTCAAATTCACTAGACCACCAGGGAACATGGAATCGTGTAAGTACGGGACGGCGGTCCAAAAACGCTACCTTCGGACTATAAGACGCACCCCACATTTCCTCCCAAATTTTGGGGGAAAAAAGTGCGTCTTATAGTCCGAAAAATTAATAGAAAACAGATTTCCTGATCACAATGGCAGCGTATTGGTATATGGGATCTTAGTAATTTCCTTGATTTAAAAAATCATGCTTGGAAATCATTTTCTGTTATGAAAGCAGAATTCTCTTTATTAGACTCTCAATTTTATCAATGGTTACAACTTAACTCAATGCTAAAAAAGAGCAATCTACAAATTCAAAAATGTTTCACATACCTGAACTTATTGCTATATCTAAACGATTCCAACTTACTGGTCATGTGGCATCTCATATATATACATTTTTCCTTAATAAATCTTCTATTAAATGTATAGGTTTACGTAAATGCTGGGAAGAGGATATCCAGCAGCCTATCTCACACAACGTATGGGAACAGATATGGAATTCACTATTTAAATGTTCTAGATCCTCATCATTAACACAATCTCTTTATTTCTTCACGCATAGGTCCATCTGGACACCTCTCAAATCACACATGATTGATCCTTCTATCTCAAATTTATGTTGGTCTTGCCAATCTCAACAAGGCACTATCAAACATATTATTACATTCGATTGCATAAGTATTCAAAAATTTTGGATGAACATATGGTCTTTATTAGTAGATATATTCCATCTTTCTGGTCCAATATTATATAAATATGTGATACTTAAAGCTCAATGTTTTAAAAATACTTTAAAGACTAATGAATGCGGACGTGTTAATACCATGTTGAATTTAGCGCTGAGAGTAGTCTTTTCACATTGGAAAATTCTGCATCAAGCTACTTATCAAGAATGGTGGATTTTGTTATTTCAAACTTATAAACATGAAACATATTTTGCTAAAAAAATCATCTCATTTTGCTTTGTATGAGGAAAAGTGGTCTCCTTTAATATCTTATTTTCAAGATGTAAAATGAGAAGTGTTCTTGTATTTATAATATATTACATGTATGACTTGTAATTTTCCTTTTTTTTCTTTCTTTTTATATTTTCCAATGTTAAGTCAAATTATCTAATCCATTTGTTGTTACTCATGTTTCTCTTATACTAAAATTAATAAAAATACTAAGACTGAAAAAATAAATAAATAACTTGAGCTGCCACCGGTAACCAATGAACTTTAGAATAGTAGAATGTTAAGTGGTTGGAACGTTTTAGAGAATAAATCAATTTCAGTGCAGTGTTTTGAATTGTCTGCAGTTTTCGCAATCAGGGAAGACAAAGCCATAGCAGAGAGATTAAATTAATTCTTTGCTTCGGTCTTCACTGAGGAAGATTTCGGAGAGATACTGGTGCCAGAAATGGTATTCAAAGCAGACGAGTCAGAAAAACTGAATGAAATCTCTATAAAACTGTACAATGTAATGGTGCAATTTGACAAATTGAAGAGTAGCAAATCTCCTGGACCGGATGGTATTCATCCCAGAGTACTGATAGAATTGAAAAATGAATGTGCGTAACTATTGTTAGTAATATGTAACTTATCTTTAAAATCAAGCATGGTACCAAAACATTGGAGGGTGGCCAATGTAATGCCAATTTTTAAAAAAGGTTCCAGAGAAGATCCGGGAAATTATACACCAGTGAGCCTGACGTCAGTGCCAGGCAAAATAGTAGAGACTATTATAAAGAATAAAATTATAGAGCATATTCAAAAGCATGGATTAATGATACAAAGCCAACATGGATTTAGTGAAGGGAAATCTTGCCTCACCAATCTACTACATTTCTTTGACGGGGTGAACAAAGGTGGATAAAGGTGAGCTGGTCGATATTGTGTATCTGGATTTTCAAAAGACGTTTGACAAAGTACCACATGAAAAATTCCAGAGGAAATTGAAGAGTCATGGAATAGGAATTAAAAACTGGTTAAAATATAGAAAACATAGAGTAGGGTTAACAGTATTCTCAATGGGGATGGATAGATAGTGGGGATACCCAGGGTATGATGGTATGATTTTGCGATGTCCAATGTTGTACCATAGGTGCTCCAAAATTTTGTGCAAATTACAACATCAGGACGGCATTTTCACGTTCCAAAAATCTGAAAGAAATTTTAAGTCCAGCGGTTTTACCTATGGTTCCCATTGACAACGCAGGTAACTTTGGCCACTTTAAATGCATGAAACCTCGTTGCAAAACATGCCCCATAACCATTGAAGGGACAGATTTCGTCTGTAACGGCATGAGTTATAAATTAAAGTGCAGAACTACATGCCGATCCACGGGCATCATTTACTACATAAAATGTCCATGCGACAAATACTACATTGGGAAATCAATGAGGTCATTACATGAGAGACTGATTGAACACCGTTCACGAATTACTGCACAAAATTTTGGAGCACCTATGGTACAACATTGGACATCGCAAAATCATACCATCGAAGATCTCAAATGTATGGTGATTGAACAAGTGATTCCCTCCACTAGAGGAGGTGATTTAAACAGAAAAATTTTACAGCGTGAAACCTTTTGGATTTTTACATTGGATACTATAGAACCAAGGGGTTTGAACACTTACACACAGTGGAGTTGTTTTTTCTAACACAATATTCCCCTTTTGATATAAGAAGTGAGCAATTCAGTTCTTGTCTCTGGTTGGATGGTTCATAATAAACACGCACACTGGTTTTTGAACATACCCATATCAGTTCTAGAGTTATCAACAGGCACTAAGTTTAACATAATTTTTTCAATGTTTTTCAATTTTCTTTATTTCTTAATATATAGAAAAATCTTCTGATATGTTAAAACTTTTGCCACAAACAAATGGTCAATTAAGGAGTGTTTGCTTGAGACATATAAGATGAATATCAACAGTGGCAGTTTTCCACACTAGTCTCAGACAGGGCACAAGCCTTTTATTTAGTTAGAAGTCTTTGTTAAGGACTTTTATTTTGAAGTTAGCTTCATAATCAGCTGGCACGGCTGAGCACTAACAAAAAGACGCCGTGGCCATTTTGAGAGAGACAGAGTAATGCTGCAGTTGCACTTGAGACAGTTACTTGGTAAGCCATCAGCATTTTTATTTAGAATACAAGTAATTATACAACTAATATGCCTTTTAGAACAATTTTGTAAGTAACTTTGTGCTGCATCTTGTTTTTGGTTTTAGAACTGGTGACTCCCCCTTGAAAAAGTAGCCACGAAACGGGGACCTGTCGGGGTTTTAAGAGCACCAACTTGTTCAAGCTAAGTGCTGCATAAAATTAGATGATAGCATATGGATAAACAGAAATATATTTTCATATATAAGATTAGCAAAGGGTGGTGGAGGTTAAGTCAATGATTAGACAATACACACAGATAATACACCCAGTCATTGGGTGAAAAATCAAATAATCTTTATCGTGTGTTATATATGAGACTACTCCACTCTCAATAAGCTGAAGAAGCAATACACTTGTATTCATGTGTGTTTAAATATTTTGTTATATTTTGATGCTCGACAGAGCACAGGCACAATTGTTTATTTCTAGGATAAGCAGCATAAAATGTATTGTACTATTTTGGGATCTTGCCAGGTACATATAACCTGGATTGGCCACTGTTGGAAACAGGATGCTGGGCTTGATGGACCTTCGGTCTGTCCCAGTATGGCAAAGCTTACGTTCTTATGTTCTTAACCCTCTAGACAAGAGCATGAGCCGAAGAAGCAAAGGCACCAGGGTGGGTCTCCTGTGGGGGTAAAAGGTCTCTGATTTGTGACATCATTCCTCAGAGCCTTCACTTCTCCTGCTGCCGTTTCACTGGTTGGGCATGAGAGTACGTACGCACCTCTGCTGTGGCCTGACTGGATCCAGCGCTTAGAGGCGTACCGGAGAGTGTGTGCCGGTGGAGTGGCATCTGCCTCAAGGAGCAGCTGACAGGGTGTATGCTGACGTGAAGAAGTAGTCACTGATTTTCCCTTTCTAAAGCCTCAACCTTGCGTACAGACAAAGAGTGCTTTCAAGATTCTCATTGTACTAGAATAGCAAGGCTGTTATGTTAATCAACCTCATGGCCAGAACAGCCAAGGACTCCTGGAATTGCCCTTGTAGCTGAAGAGACACTGTGGCTGGCATAGGCGCCCGGTATAAGAGGCTTGGGGAGGCTAAGCCTCCCCAGCCGGAGGACCGTCGGATTATGATTGACAGGTCGCGATGACGACGCCGACACGACACGCCGCATCAGCCCCCAGTTCCGCCCGCGGGGCTCGCCGCTCGGCCCAGCCGCAGGATCAAGACTTTTTCGGACCGACGCCGACGCGTGCGACCACGACGCCAAGCCGACACGGACACGCCATCCCACATTCAGCCCGCCCAGCCCCAGGCAGTTGAGTTCCGTCCGCCCGGCCCGCTCGGGTTCTCACCGGCGCGCCGGTCCTGTGTGCCTGCAGTGCTTACTGCTTCTTTCTTCGCCCCTTGCCCGCCTCGGCTGGGCTCGCCCTCAGCTCACGCAGCAGCCAGTCACAGTCAGCCTTCTTCGAGCGCTCGCTCCCGTCCCGTGGTGTACTCCTGTCCCGCATAGGCGGGAACGCGCGGGGAAGGCAAGAAGAAGGAGACTGAGAGTCTGATGTTCCCTCCCACTTCCTTCTAGAAATTTGCACCAACCGTACCTTGGATTTCAGGAGACAGAGGTAAGGTGCAGCTGACTGACTCTGAAGCAGGTTTTAAAACAAAAGAAGTAAAAAAAATAAATATTTTGTTATTTTTGTAAATTTCATGCAGATCTCTTTGTTTAAACATAACTAAATGCCTGGGCTATATAAGCCAAGCAAGCCCCTAATGCTTTTGAGTTTTTTTTTCCCATATTGTTTGTGATGATGATGACAGACTGTGTGATCTCAACTATTAGGCAGAGGTGCTGACTGACTCTGAAGCCTGAAGGTTTTAAAACAAGTCAAAAAAAAAAAATTTGTTTCATGCACATCTCTTTTGTTTAAACATAACTAAATGGGCTATAAGCCCCTAATTAATGCTTTTGGTTTTTCCTATATTGTTTGTGATGACAGACTGTGATCCAGTGCCGTAGCGAGGGCAGCTGACACCCGGGGCGGGTCACCGCTGCGCACCCCTCCCCCGGGTGCAGCACTGTGCATCCTCCCCCCTCCGGAGCGCACCCCCCCCCCTGGAGCACGTACTTACATGGGAAAGCGGCGAGGGACGAGTGGGAGGGCCGAACTGCCCTGAGTGCATGTCGCTGGGAGCTGTGTCGGCTCCGCTGGTTCCCTGCTCTCTGTGCCCCGGAACAGGAAGTAACCTGTCCCGGGGCACAGGGAGCAGGGAACCAGCGGAGCTGACACCCCCCCAGCGGCATGCACCCGGGACAGACCACCCCACCGCCCCCCTTTCCTACGCCACTGCTGTGATCTCAACTTTTTGGATACAGGAATTTGTCCATTATTAACCCTCAGGACATTTCAAGTCCATTTTTTATATTAATTTTGGACATTTAATAGTGTGGAGTTTTTGGGGGGCTAGATGATGTTGCGCCGGGCCTACTACGCCTTATATAGTCTGATCATCTTGAGCTGGCTGGGTGGCGTTACTGAACCCCCCTTTTTTCTCCACTCTATATGCTGAAAGAAGATTCACATTTAACTGTGGGTGATGATGATAACTTTTCCTGTATCCTGTTTTATGCACAGGTAGTGTGAGACTGTGGCTTTGGAGTTTCAAATTAATTACTTGCAAGCTTGAGTGCATCAGTAGTCATAAAGATGACTATACTGTGCCAAAATTGAAATTTGAAAACACTTATCTCTATCTGGTCGTTAATAAAAGGAGCTCATTGTGAATACTATCCACCCTAAAAGGATGTTTTGTGGCTGTACATGAGAATTGTGATATGATCCCTTGTTTCTTATTGTTGACGGTCTGTGATGTCCGTTTGGGTGGTATATTGGTGTATTAGGGTCTGCCCAGTTTAATATTTATGGTACAGTAAGGTTCTGAGTATGTTTTTGCACAATTTTGTGCATAGTGTTTTACAATTGGGATTGTTGGCCTTATTGAGGTGACAAACATCAACACTTTAATTTAATTTTAGTGTGTCATAACACCAGACATGGTTTGGTTTTAGAATATTTTGGAGGATCTGGTGTTGAATTGTTCCAGATGTGTATGGTTAAGTGCTTGAAATAATTGAGTTTAAAATATATGTAATTTATGATATATAAATCCATTTTTACACGCACATAGAAGCATTACTTGTCAATAATCAGCAGCAGCAGCCCTTCCTTGGGATTCAGTCTCTTCTTCTCCACCATGACAAATTTATATACCGAATACACTGCAAGAAAACTTTCACTTGCTAACCTTCAATCTCACTAATTAGAGTGGTACTTGTAACTTTTCAAATTTGGGATGGGACACCCTTCGCTCCCCTAGAGTAGATTTATGGTGATGCACAAGTAAATAGGGTATTTTGGACTTTCAGATCTATAGTCTTCAACCAGAATATACTAAACATTGACTTCTGTGCTAAGAGTCTCTTTGAAAGCCCTATTAATTATGCCCCTGCTGCTGCCTCGTTTCTCTTTCTAAAGGCCCTGGGACTTGAGACTGAAGATCCTCTGCTGGCGACCCTCCTGACTCAGAATTTGAGTTCAGATCATCTCAAACAAACCCAGGCAGTTACTCAAAACATCATGGATATTAGAAAATATTTTGTGCCAAAAGCCACAGTGAGCTCTGGACAGTGCACTCCAGAGAAAACAAGTTCTGAAGAGAATGAGATACCAAGTGATTCTGAGCAAGATTCAAATATGTCATTGGCTGGCTGCTCTAGCAACATCTTAGTTCCTAATCCACAGGAAGAATTCTCATCAAATCAAAATCAGCCTCAAAATCTTGCAATTTCAACTGAAAAAAATCTTGTCCTTACTCCTGTATTAGATCTTGGGTCAACTACAATGGGACCATCACAGCCTCATTTACCTGAGTTTCCAAAATCTGTGTTTGGAAAGCAAAACCGTTCCTTCACATCAGAATATTACAAGACATTTTCATTTTTAGAGTATAGTCAGCAGTCAGATGCAGTTTTCTGCTTTCCTTGCAGACAGTTTTCAAGTTCTAGTGTTTTGAAAGATTCTGCTTTTACTGAAAAAGGAGTCAGGGACTGGAAAAATTTAAAGAAAAAGCTTCAGAAACATGTAGATTCTGAAAGATGGCATTCTCTCAAAAAAATCCAGACAAGTGGGCTCTATCACAACACAGCTCTCATCTTCTCACAAGAAAACAGTAGAAGAAAATAGAGACTATGCTCTAAAAATTACTAATTTACTGCTTTACTTGGCCAAACAAGGAATTGCACTGCGGGGACATGATGAAAGAAAAGAATCAGCAAATCGTGGAAACTTCCTGGAATTGTGCAATTTGTTCTCAAAATACGATGAAGCATTTGCAAGAAAACTGAAGGGTTCTTTCAATCTACTGGGCCACAGAACGCAAAATGAGCTACTACAGATTGCAGCAGATTTTGTAAAAGCTAAAATCATTCAGGAATTGCAGGAAAATGGGTTCTTTACTCTTCTTGTTGATGAAGCATGCAGTTTCAAGCAAGAAGAAATGACAGTGTGTGTAAGATATACAGAAAATCTAGAAATAAAAGAACGCTTTTTGAGATTGATCGATTGTTCTGAGCGAGGAGATGCTAATGCTATCTATCAGCACATTAAACAATTCTTACAAGTATCAGGGATTGCAGATTTGCCAATTGTAGCACAGTGCTATGATGGAGCTGCTGTCATGGCAGGTCATGTCAATGGAGTACAGAAAAAATTACTGCAAGATCACCCCACAGCTATATATATACACTGCATGGCCCATATATTGAATTTGGTTTTAGTAGAGGCCTGCAAAGTAAACAGAGCGGCAACAGGTTTTTTTTTACACCCTGGAAAGCTTGTTCACATTTTTTTCACATTTTTCTCACAGCCTGGTACACATCATGCATACCTAGAGGCCCAGAAGATGCTTGGTGTCAAATTGGAATTGTCCAGTTTAAGTGACGCGAGATGGGTCTGTCGATGGAAAAATGAATCTGCTGTTAAAAACTCACTGGGAGCACTTCTCAGCACTTTATTGGGATTGTCAGAGCCTCCATACCGTAGATTCATTGAAGCATCAGTGTTGCTGAAAACTGTGCGCAAGTTAGAATTTTGTGTGTGCTTGATTATTTTTTACCATGTACTTAGTACAATTCATGTGACACACAAAGCACTGCAGGCAGAAGATACAACACTTTCTCTGGCCTTTAGTGTACTCCAGAAAACCATCGACGTATTGCAGAATATGCGAACAGATGCTAAGTGGGCTGATATTTGGGAGGAGATCCAAACGTTCTGTGAACTGCATGATGTTCCTGACACAGATCAAGAGCACGCTTACAAACGTCGACAGTCAAGACCTGTGAAAAGAACAGCTTCGCTAGAATGTTCATTTATTACAAGCACACTTGGACAACGAGAATATCTCTCAGAGTCGTCAAGTGAAAATGAGAATGCAAATGAAAAATGGGGAAAACAACTGTATTTTTCTGTGCTAGATACACTATTAGAAGAATGTAGTCACAGGTTTTCACCTCAGTCAATGGAAATTGCAAAAAGTGTTGATGCAGTTCTGAAATGTGATTTGGAGGGCAGCAATGGGCTACTCAGTAAATATGCAAGTGCTCTTTCTATCAATACGAAACTTGCTCACACAGAGATGGAAATGATAAAAAATTACTACCAAACACAGAAATCACTCTGGAAGCTCTGAAAGCAGCTACTTCAACACATTTTTATCCAAATTTTACAAAGCTTTTGAAACTGGCACTTACTCTTCCTGTTGGCACAGCTACCTGTGAGAGATCTTTTTCTGGCATGAGACATGTACGAAACTGGCTGAGATCCACAATGGGTCAGGAAAGACTGACAACTTTATGTTTACTGAACATTGAAAGTGATCTTGTTGGAGATATTAACCCTGAGCAGATCATTGACACCTATGATGTGAAGTCTAGTCGCCGGATGTTACTTCACTAATGTGACTATTTCATTTTGGGATTTTCCATGGATAGAAATAGCATTGTTTAATAATTGATAACATTTTTGAATAGTATACACGTTGGTTAGTATATGCTTTGAGCAACCAATTTTTTTGACATATGATACATATGTAATATCTAGACTGGATGGACCGTACAGGTCTTTCTCTGCCGTCATCTACTATGTTATGTTACATTTAATAAAAGTTGTTAATTGTAACTTTTATTTTTACTTATTTTTTTCTATGTTGTCAGACAATTATGGATGTAAGCCCCACCTGGCCCAGCCCTAACCCCACCCTGACCCACCCTAACCCCACCCCTAACCCCACTCCACCCCAGCCCCGCCCCTAACCCCACCCCCTTTAGCCTCCCCAAACAGTTGGGCCACCGACCGCCTATGGTGGCTGGCAAAACTTCACATTGTTAATGAAACCCTGTCCGTTTGTCAAGATGCCCCCCCCCCCCATTGTGGTGCCAGTGAGACAATCATGTGGCCCCTGAAGTCACAACAATGGGGAAAATGTTATGTATAAATCATCCACAAGGACAGAGTATGCATCTTCAGTACAGCTGCAGTTCGCGATTTCTCTATAAATTAGGGCTATTTTCAAAGAAAGAGACTGTATCAACATCCCGCCTGAGGAGCAAGACAGTGTCGGACCACACTGACCATCTGAAAAGCACATTGCTATCTAGAGGTCTGCATCAGGTTGTACCAGTGGCGTAGCTAGGTGGGGGCACGGGAGCCTGGGCCCCCTCAGATTTCATCCGAGCTCCTGGTTTTGCTGGTGGGGTCCCCAACCCCTGCCACCCGAAGCCTTCTTCAGCGCTGGCACGCCGTGTTCGTCGCCCTGCTACTCTTTCTTCCTCCTGACGTCCTGCCACACCAAAGCTACTCCCAGCACTCCCAGACCACCTTTGGGAACTATAGGACTAGTGAATGCCAAATCAGCTGCAAAGAAATCCTCGGTGATCCATGATGCCATAAATGAACAGCATCTTGACATCCTAGGAATAAGTGAAACCTGGCTAGATGAAAGTGGGGGTTTACCACTGGCTGAATTATGCCCAACAGGTTTCAATATCCAACATCAACCAAGTCCAGGAAGACGGGGTGGAGGGGTAGCAGTCTTAATTTGGGATACAATCAAACTGCGCAGAATATCCATTCCCCAGCTATATGAATCAGAATCTCTTTTAATCCAACTTTAAGAGGAGAAGCCAATCTGACTGCTCATGGGATACCGAGCACCTCGTAATAACACATTATCTGTGAAAGAACTCCTAGACCTGATTACTCAAGTGACCCTGAATTACCCTAGGCTGGTGATCATGGGAGACTTCAATCTACACACTGAAACCCCAGATACCACTACAGCTGCCTTTCTGGACACAATGACAGCACTAGGATTTACACAGGTGATCAATTCTACAACCCATGAAAAAGGTCACATACTAGACCTGGTATTCTACAAAAGGGTGGATATCCCAGAATTCTGGGAAACAGTATTTATTTATTTATTTATTGCATTTGTAGCCCACATTTTCCCACCTATTTGCAGGCTCAATGTGGCTTACAATATTACATCATGTCAAGCGTCATTCAAGAGTTGATACACAATTAATTACATATAGAACAAGTGAAACATAGTGGATATAATCAATTCAGTAAACAAGAAAACAGTCAGAATATCACGTGACTAGCGGTATGTTAGAAATCCTATTATTGATTATTATTATTTATTATTATTTATTGCATTTGTACCCCACATTATCCCACCTTTTTGCAGGCTCAATGTGGATTACAAGGTGTTAATTTGGTATGATCGTTACATAGTGTTAGATACAATCGGTAATAAATTGGAAGTAAAAGAGGAATTAATTAGAAGGTAATGGGTAAGGTCGTGTCGAAGTGTTTTAGAGCGTTTGGGTGATGTACGGAGTAGTATGATTCATCAAGGATTGTTTTTGTAGGCTATGTTGAAGAGAAATGTCTTCAAAGATTTGTAGTTTGATTCATCAAGGATTATTTTGTAGGCTTTGTTGAAGAGAAATGTCTTCAAAGTTTTGCGGAAGTTGGTTAAGTTGTCCGTGGTTTTCAGGGTCTTGGGTAGTGCGTTCCATAGCTGTGTGCTTTTGTACACAAAGGTAGTAGCGTATGCCTGTTTGTATTTGGTTCCTTTACAGCTGGGGAAGTTCAAGTTGAGGAACTTACGGGCTGATCTTCTGGCATTTCTGGGTGATAAGTCTATTAGGTTCAGCATGTAGCTTGGGGCCTCTGCGTGAATGATTTTGTATACGGTCGTGCAGATCTTGAACTCAATTCGTTCCTTGAGCGGGAGCCAGTGTAGTTTCTCTCTTAGGTGTTTTGCACTTTCGTATTTGGGTTTTCCAAAAATAAGATGGGCTGCGGTGTTCTGGGCTGTTTGGAGTTTTTTAATGGTCTGTTCTTTACATCCTACATACAGAGCATTGCAATAGTCCAGGTGACTTATCACTAGTGATTGTACCAGGGTGCGGAAGACGTATCTAGGGAAAAAAGGTTTTATTCTTTTGAGTTTCCACATTGAGTAGAACATTTTTTTTGTTGTGTTCTTCACATGGGTATCGAGTGTGAGGTTTCGATCAATAGTGACTCCCAGAATTTTCAGATTTTCTGAGATGGGAAGTGTGCAGTAAGGTGTGGTTATGGTAGGATAGTTGCTTGTGTTGTATTGGGATGTGAGAACCAGACATTGAGTTTTTTCTGCGTTCAGTTTTAACTTGAATGAGTCTGCCCAAGAGTGCATGATGTGGAGGCTCTGATTGATCTCATTGGTTATTTCGTTTAGGTTATTTTTGAACGGGATATAGATCGTCACGTCGTCCGCATATATATAGGGGTTTAGGTTCTGATTTGCTAGTAATTTGGCCAGTGGTGTCATCATCAGGTTGAAAATAGTTGGCGAGAGGGGGGATCCCTGAGGAACTCCACACTCCGGTGTCCAGGTTGGTGATCTGTCATTGTTCGTTGCTACTTGGTAGGACCTGGTGGTGAGGAAGCCTTTGATCCAGTTGAGAACTGGGCCTCCGATTCCAAAATATTCTAATAAGTGTAGTACTATTTCATGGTCTACCATGTCGAAAGCACTAGACATGTCGAATTGTAGTACGAGTATATTTTTGCCGGTTGCAATTGTTTTTTTGAATGAATTCATTGCAGACACAAGTAAGTACAGTTTCAGTGCTGTGGTTTGATCTGAATCCTGATTGAGACTCATGTAGAATTGAGTGTTTTGTTAGGTATTCCGTGAGTTGTTTCGTCACTATGCCCTCCATCAGTTTTCTTATGATCGGGATGGAGGCGACTGGTCGGTAGTTTGTTAGGTCCATTGTGCTTTTCTTGGGATCTTTTGGCAATGGTGTGAGAAGGATATTTCCTTTGTCCTTAGGGAAGAGACCATTTAGGAGTCTGTAATTCAGTTGGTTTGTGAGGTCTATTTTGAATTGTTTGGGGGCAGCTTTTAGTAAGCTAATCGGGCAGATGTCAAGTTTGCATTGAGATTTGGCGTATTTTCCAAGCCAGTGTGTGAGTTCATCCATTGTAATCAAGTCAAAGTTGGTCCATGATCTGTCCGCTGAATATTCCCCAGGTTTCGGGTCTAGGCATTCAAGGATGCTTGTATATTCAGTGGTAGTGATTGGAATCATGGTAAGTCTTGTTGAAAAGGTAAGTCTTTAGTGATTTTCAAAAGTTGATTAGGTCGTGAATAGTCTTCAGGTCAAGTGGCAATGCATTCCACATCTGTGTGCCAATGTAGGAAAAGCTAGACGCATGTACTAGTTTGTATTTTAGACCTTTACAACTTGGAAATAACACCCCTATCATGGTCAGACCATTTTCTAATTAAATTCTCCCTAAGTGACCACCTGAAACAAATGGCAACTCTCAGAGTTTGGAAGGAGATCAGAGACAAAAAAAAAGCTGACCTCTGAGAATTTCCTAGAGGCCTTGGACTATCCACATGTGGATGAAAAGAAAACTACAGTGTCAGAACAAGTTGACATCTGGAATACACACTTAGCCAAGACCTTAGAAAAAACAGCGCCACTAAAAAAAGGTCTTATTTCCCACTCACAAACGCTCACCTTGGTTTTGTCCAGAACATTGAATCCTTAAATGTGAAAGATGAAAACTGGAAAGGAGATGGCGTAAATTTCGCCTGGATAAAGACAGGCTAAACTGTAGGAAGCACATGGCAAAGTACCGCCAAGCCTTAACAGCAACCAAAAAACAGTATTTCTCTCAATGCATTGCACAGGCTGCCAGTTCAACCAAGCACTTGTTCACTATAGTAAACAGCCTACTGCAACCCTCACAACAGAACCAGCCTGCCCAGTCTAAACTGAACCGCAATGATTTTACTGTATACTTTGCCAACAAAAGTCTCCGCCAGGATTTATAGGCAATCCTACCCAGTCCCCAACCAGTCAACTAAGGGTGCACAAACTCACCCCCTCTTGACAGAGACAGATGGGACACTTTTAACCTAATGACAGAGGAGAGCCTTGACAAAATCCTAAGAGACCTTTGACCCTTACCCATCAAAGATAGTGCAGCAGGCAAGTATGGGCCTCATAGAAGGCGCCACACAAATTGTGAATGCCTCTCATTCTAATGGGCAACTAACAACAACATTAAAAAGGGCAGTGGTTCGCCCTCTGCTAAAGAAAAACAACCTTGACCAGGACAAACTTGAAAGTTACAGGCCAGTATCCAACATGCGGTTTCTAGGGAAACTCATAGAAGAAACAGTCTGTGCTCAACTTAATGATTGGCTAGAAGAGAGAAACTGGCTAGATCTATGTCAATCTGGATTCAGACCCAGTTATGGAACAGAAACGGTCCTCGTATCCCTACTAGATGATCTTCACAGAAACTGAGATAAGGGATTAGCCTCAATATTAGTACAGCTAGATTTCTCAGCAGCTTTTGACTGACAGAAACAGGTATCAATGAAACAGTACTTGCCTGGTTCAGATCCTATCTATCAGACAGGCAACAAGCCATATATTGTAGATATAAAAGGATACCTAGGGGTTTACGCAAAAATAAATCATCTGCTATGTTTAATGATAGTTCGTTTATGATACAATGGGAAGCAATACTTAACAATGCTCCCTAGATTTAATGATTTTGATCATCAAGACATGTAAGGAGAGGAAACAGAAAGTGAAAGAAAAATTAGATGAGTTAGTTTTTCTGAAAGAGAATGATACATGTTTCGACATATTGTATGAATGTGGATGAAGCAGCCCACAGGCCCATCTGCCCTGCCCCGAGTGAACGGGGATGACAACTGTGCGGGGGAGGGGAAACACAGACCAACCTCCATGGCCTCAACCCTTCAATGCTATGCCAACTCCTTCTCTCAATCCAACCCCCTTGGGTCCTGGGGGTTCACTGGAGAGATTCACGAAACCTGGCTATGCCAGATTGATGCGCGAGCTGCACAGGCAGACAAGTGCGTTAGTGAGCAAAGGCTGGAGAAGCTGTCTGCAATAGCAGCAGGCAGCCATGGGAAATGGAGGCAGAGAGAAGTAAATTACCCAAAGAAGAGCATGAAGTAGAACGGAACAGAGACCCGAGCTCGACTCCAGCCCGGAGCTGCAGAAAACAAAGCAAGGTGGTAGGAGGTGCTTCATTGCTTTCTACACAATTACTAACGTGATTGGAGTACTGCAGCTGTGCAGTGTGCAAGATAGCTGGCATCTGATTGGTGATCAGGCCCACCCATAGCTATGCCCCTGGGGGCATGGCTGAGGAACAAAGAAGGCCATGAAGAGGGCCATGGAACAGTCAGAATAGATGATTGACAGAGAGCCTACTGGGGTAGCTGAGGAATCCCCAGGTCTCCAAGAGGAAGCAAGTTAAGTGACCTGCCAGAAGTAAAAGGAGGTTATGTGCCCTGATAAAGGCAGGCAGCCAGAAGCCAGACAAGTGGCTGGGCTGCAAGAGAAAGTGATGCCTGGGCAAGGGAGTGAGTTACAACCCAAGCCCAGAAGTCCCAAGAAGGGAAAGGGCGCCTTCATGAACAGGGGCACCTAAAGGGCGCAAGAAGGGAAAGGGCGCCTGTCATGTGCTCGGTTTAGAGGTGACCTGGATTGGTTGTCTGCCATGGTGTCTCAACCTGGGGAAGAGAGAGAACCCCTTGAAGATTACCCAGTAGAGGTTCAGGACATACCACAGGATCTAGCTAACGAGTTGGAGGAGGCCGACTGCTATATTAAAATGCTGGAGGAAGAACTGCAGCAGACCAGTGTATATGCATCAGTTACAGGAGGGAAATAAGAGCCTCCAACAGCAACTGGTAGAGGTTAAGTACCAGCTGCAAAGTCAAAGAGAAAAGTGGAACAAAGACCAGGTCAGGCTGCAGGATCTGGCAAAGGAGAAAAAGGAGCTGATGCAGTGGCGTAGCCAGAAGTCAATTTTTGGGTGGGCCAACAGGTTGGATGGGTGGGCACTAGACAGTGGTGTGCTGGTAAATGTTTAACATCAGGCTCTCTCCCCGGTCCACCTCTGTGCCCCCCCCCCCCCCCCCCCCGTCCACCTGTGCACCTCCCCTCAAAATTGCAGAGCTGGCTATAGCCAGGGAGAGAGCCTGGGGGGTGGGGCAGGCAATGCATTACTCTCTCCAGAAAAAAAAAACATTAAATGATCCCAGGTTCCAATCTAATTCATGTTTAATGTGGGATAAAATGCCATAAATAAGTAAATAAATATAAACTTTTAATGTTGAGCACCTGATTCTCAAAGTGGACATGTTCCAATCATTATAATGAAAATAAAAATGATTTTTTTTATACCTTTGCTGTCTGGTGACTTTGTTTTTCTGATCATACTGGCCCAGTATCTAATTCTGCTGCTATCTGTCCTCTTTACTCCGTTTCCAGGGCTTCCTTTCCATTTATTTCTTTACTTTCCACCTTTCTTCTTCATTTCTTGCGCTGGGTCCTCCGCAGACTTGACTGTCCAGTGGATCCAGCTTCTGCCTATTTTCTTCATCCATGTGCAATTTTCTCCTCTCTTCCTTGTCCCTCATCTCATCTCCTTCCTCACTCTTCCCTCCCCTCCATCCATGTCCAGCATTTCTTCTCTCTCCCTTCCCTCTCCTCCATCCATATCCAGCAGCCTCCTCTCTCCTGCCCTTCCCTCCATCCATCATGTCCAGCAATCTTCCTCTCTCCTCTTCCCTCCCCTCCATCCACCCATGTCCAGCAATCTTCCTCTCTCCTCTTCCCTCCCCTCCATCCACCCATGTCCAGCAATCTTCCTCTCTCCTCTTCCCTCCCCTCCATCCACCCATGTCCAGCAACTCTCCTCTCCCCTCCATCCATCCATACCCAGCAATTCTCTTCTCTCCCCTGCCCCTATCCATCCATCCCCAGCAATTCTGTTCTTGCCCCTGTCCCCTCCAGCCATCCATTCCCAGCAATTCTCCTCTCTCCCCTGCTCCCCACCTCCATCCATCCCCAGCAATTCTCCTCTCTCCCCTACCCCCCCACCCACCTCCATCCATCATCCCCAGCAATTCTCCTCTCTCCCCTGCCCCCCACCTCCATCCATCCATCCATCCCCAGCAATTCTCCTCTCTCCCCTGCCCCCCCACCTCCATCCATCCATCCATCATCCCCAGCAATTCTCCTCTCTCCCCTGACCCCCACCTCCATCCATCCCCAGAAATTCTCCTCTCTCCCTTGCCCCCCACCTCCATCCATCCATCCATCATCCCCAGCAATTCTCCTCTCTCCCCTGCCCCCCCACCTCCATCCATCCATCCATCCCCAGCAATTCTCCTCTCTCCCCTGACCCCCACCTCCATCCATCCATCCCGTGACTCTCCTCTCTCCCCTCCCCTCTATGTGTCCAGCGATTCTCCTTCACCCCCATGCATCCTTCCCTCCCATTCCACCTGCCCGCCCTCTCTCTGATGGCAGCGCTTCCCAGACGCTGCCTACCGCTGCCAAGATCTACCTCCGAGTTCGACTCCTCCCTCTGTCTCACTCTCAACAGCAGTGATAGCGATTCAAACACGCTACCTCCTGCTTCTAACCCGGAAGCGTCTTCTCTGCAGAGGAGACGCTTCCGGGTTAGAAGCAGGAGGCAGCGTGTTTGAATCGCTACCGCTGCTGTTGAGAGTGAGACAGAGGGAGGAGGTAGATCGTGGCGGCGGTAGGCAGCGTCTGGGAAGCGCTGCCGTCAGAGAGAAGGAGGCAGATGCAGGATCAGTGCTGCCTGCTCCCTCCGCTCTGCTGCTGGGTGGGCCTGAACCCAAACTGGGTGGGCCTAGGCCCATCCAGGCCCACCCGTGGCTACGCCCCTGAGCTGATGGGAGCTCTCAGACAGCAAACTGAAAAGTATGGGGAGGAATTACAGAGGATCCATATTGCTGCAGAAGCAGAACAGAAAGGTTTACGTGGAACCATTGAACAGCAGGTGGAAGAGATAAAGCAACTGAGTGCCAAGTCCAGAGGAAGGGACCCTGCAGAGACATTAATAAAAGCAAGGCTGGAGAGGACTTGGAAATAGCAAGCAGGATGGCCGACCAGTAGGACACGAGAACAAGTTGCTCCACGGACCCTAAACTGTAATAGGGAAAACGTGACCATTAGACAGTTCTAAATCTCGGAGAACAGCTATCTCGCTATCTGATACGATCTGGCTGGACCGGAGATCGAGAACTTCTCAGACCAACGTAATCGTTATAGCCCCAAGAAACCCAGCTCATCACCAAACCTCCCAACCAGGTCAGCCTACCCTGTGAGTCACCCTGTGCCCCCACGCTACCTCAGTTTAGCAGCATTGCCCCAGCCGATCTCATCACCCCTCTCTGCTTGCCTAGATGAGCAGACAGTTCATCCTCTGCCGGTGCGGCACACCGAGGAGAGCACGGCTGGCTGCCCTCCCCCTCCTATGGCCTTTGTTGACGGTTGAAGCGGCCGATCCTCGCAGCACGCGCCCGAGACATGAGGTGTGACAGTGGAAGCAGGAGAGTGGGGCGGATCGTGCATGATCGCGGGTACCACATTATCAGCGAGCGAGTCGACCCACTGATCGCAGCAAAATCGTGGGAACCAAGCCATTAGGGAGCAAGGTGACCATGCACAGTTGGATCTGCTTCCCCATAACAAGCGAGGTGACCCGCGGATCGCGGCATGATTGTGGGAACCAAGCTATTAGTGACTGTGACTGTCGAACCTGAACATCTTATCATAAACACCCAAGCGATCTCAAAGTCTGAGGTAACCTTACCACACGGTTATACTGGGACTTTGCAGCTCTGGGATAGCAGAGATCCCCTCATTCATTATGCGATTGCTACTGCAGTTCCGAGTAGCTATCCATTAATCAGACATCACTATTATCTGCTTGTTCGCTTCCTCCTGTCAATTGTTTTAAGCCTAGCTGAACCTACATCAACCTCTCAGTTAGTTTTGAGCCTACCTAAATCAAATTTGATATAATTATCTAATTGGAATCTGATTCAAATCTGATTCAACTATCTAATTTGATATAACTATCTAACTGGAAGCATTATAGCTATACCTAACTGTACCGAATTTGATGTTCTTCTCTAATCAAAATCCTACTAGTTCTAACTCTATCTTAACTGGTAGTAAATACCATTCAACGGTACTGAGTTCAATATTATAATAAGCATCCTGGTTGTTTTTTTTTTTTTTTGGAAACTTTATTTTTAATGTAAAAACATCTGTTATATATAAAACATCAGTAACACATTTTACATTTTATATTTATCCCCCCCCCCATCCACCCCTCCCCCTCCCTCCCAGTCCCTACGTTCTCCTAAAGGTCTCCTGAGTACATTGTCTTTGTGCTTAATACTTCTTGTCGGGAATAGTCCCAGAATATTAAACATTTTTCACATCATCGGTACCACCAGTTGTGGAGCATCTAAGTCAATTCCCGCCTGGGATCTCCATATCTTGTACTTGTCCCCTATCTTATGAAACTGGATAATCTGTCCATTCTTCATCGCCGTTAGCTTTGCCATTTGATATATATAGTCCATTTTATGCAGGACTTTGACAATTGGAGGAGCCATTTGTTTCTTCCAGGCAGATGCTACTGTGATCTTAGCGGCCCCTAAAAACATTGAGGCCAGGCAGTGTAGTGGCCGTGATAGTCCTGGAGGGTGAAAGTGCAACAAATAATTGTCTACTGATTTCAGATATTCTCTGCCCAATATCTGTTGAAGTAACTTAAGTAGCTCCTGCCAGTAATTCTGTATTTTTGGGCAGGACCACCATATGTGTATCATATCTCCTATATCTTGGCATCCCCTCCAACAATGATTCGAGGACCCTGGGAACATTTTCGCTATTCTTTGTGGTGTGTAATACCAGCGATAAAGAATCTTATATCCATTCTCTATCATTGAGCTATTCACCGACCCCTTTAGCAAAAAACCCATCGCTCTTTTCCAGCTCTGTGTGTCATGTGTGACCCCGGAATCTTGTTCCCATTTCTGTGTATATACCATAATTGGGTTCCTATATGAGAGCAGTGCTGCATATATTCTTGAGACACACCTTTTGCGACTACTCCCACCTATTGCCCGTTCTAATTCTGTTTCTTCCACTTGTAATTCCCCTTTAGCTTCCGAAGGATATAGTCTCTGACTCTGGTGTAGTGAAACATATGTTGTGATTGGAGACCAAATTCTTCTTGCAGCTCAGTGAATGGGCGTACTGCCCCCTCCTCCCATATTTGACCCAATTGCCGTAACCCCCTCTGTCCCCATTGTTTATATACCTTATCCCCCTCCTCCCACACAAATCCTGGTGCCCCTTGTATATGCATATTGCGAAAATACGTTCTTTGTGGGCAAAATTGTTGTCTTAGTGTACTTCATGTCATCAGGGGGTGGGCAACCGCAGCAGGTAACAAGGCAGCCATTGCTCTGATTCGCCGATGAGGGAGCCAGACCAATGTGGCTGGATGATTAAGTCCTATCCAGTGTTTTTCTATTTGGAGCCACGGTTTGTCTTCTTCATTGACCCATGCTGCCAATGATCTCAACTGGGCTGCTTGAAAATACCGAAAGAAATCCGGTACTCCCATTCCCCCTTTTTTTTTTGGTTTGGTAAAGCACTTCTGCTCGCACCCTCGGTGGCTTGTGTTTCCATATGAATGCAAATGTTTTACGCTTTAACTTTCAAAATAATTTTGGGGGGATCGATATTGGTAATGCTAAGAGGTATAGGATTTTAGGTAATATCATCATTTTTATTGCTTGTACCTATCCATGATAACTCCAACCCTTCCCATCTTTCATGGTCTTGTAGTATTTCCCGTATTTTACTTGGAAAGTTTGCCCCAAAAACATCTTTTAGATCAGGTGTCAAATTGACTCCTAGATACCGAAGAAAACGGTCTGTCCATCTAAAAGGGTAGTGTTCTTGTAGGTTACGCCTATCATCTGTATTCACATTTACTCCCATTATTTCTGATTTTGTCATATTTATTTTGAAGCCTGCTATTTGTCCAAACTGCCTCAAACAGTAACTGTTTTAACGGCTTCGGGCGGCCTCCTGAAAGAACTGCTGCCAAGCGCAAGACCACAATGCCTGATCCACCAAGCCCCAGCGCGAACAGGAGCGCATGGGCCGATCAAGGCCTACTGCTGCTCTACCCGATTTGTGCTGCGAAAAGACCTGGACCAGACCAGACCCAGTGAGACCAGGGTCAAGCGACCTCCCCGACTCGAGCTCACCGCTAGGAGCCAGGCCGTGAAGAGTCCGAGCGAGCAAGGAGGCAGAGAACAAGGATACAAGATGGCCGACGGGTAAGGAGCTCCGAGACTGAGATCCCGAGGTCTAGGGAATTGACCTACCCGGACCGCGCTGCGCTGTCTCCGGTCGGGCCGAAGGAAACCGGGGGCTGACCGGCTGCTGGGTGGGGGACCACAGGTTCTCGACGGCCTCGCTGGACTCTGGACTCTGCACAGCGGTGGGCCGGGACTGGTCGCGGGGTTGATCGCGGCAGCGGGCCTACCTCGTGGTCGCGCTGCGTCCCCAACTGCCTCTCTGGTGTGGTCCGAACCCTCTAGGCGACCCCCAGTGCCGGGCAGACAGAGATCCGGCGTGTCTCAGTGAGCTACCGCCGCACTCCCTGGCTGGAACGGCCCGGGCGCGGACTCACTGGACACGGATTGGGAGCGCACCGACACGGGAAGATTGCCTGTAGGTTCAGACCAGGTAGTCGAGGTGAGCCGCGATAGCACCTTCCGTACCCGTGGCGGTTCACCTCGTCTGACCAGACCCGACCACGTTGCAGCATCGTCCAGGGCTGTGTTGGGCCTGAGGGTCTGTCGTTAAGCCCTCATAGCCTCGCAGTCCGTGTCTGTGCTGTAGTTCCTGTGTGCCCCAGTTTGTCCCAGCCCCGCTGATCGGCTGCTCTCTTTGTGCTCCAGTTGCTTCAGTCCGCCTGACCCAGCGTATTACGGTCTGCCTGACCCTGCCTGTTCCAGTCTATCAGCCCCAGCATGACCCAGCTTGTCCTAGCGTGTTCCAGACCGCCTATTCCAGCTTCTGCAGTCCATCGACCCCAGCTTGTTCCAGTCCGCCTGATCCAGCTTCTCCAGCTTGTTCCTGACTGCCCCATCGGCCCCAGCTTGACCCAGCTTGCCCTAGCATGTTCCAGACCGCCTGTTCCAGCTTCTGCAGTCTATTGCCCCAGCTTGTTCCAGTCCGCCTGATCCAGCTTCTCCAGCTTGTTCCTGTCTGCCGATTCCAGCCTGTTCCTCCAGTCCAGTCCTGTCTGCCGATCCCAGCCTGTTCCTCCAGTCCAGTCCACCGATCCGGCTTCTCCCTGCATGTTCCAGTCCCCCGATCCAGCTTCAGCCTGTTCCTGTCTGCCGATTCCAGCCTGTTCCTCCAGTCCAGTCCGCTGATCCGGCTTCTCCATGCATGTTCCAGTCCGCCGATCCAGCTTCTCCCTGCTTGTTCTGGTCCACCGATCCAGATTCTCCCTGCCTACTCCAGTCCATCTGCTTGTTCCAGTTCATCTGCTCCAGCTTGTACTAATCCGCCTGATCCAGCCTCTCCCTGCTTGTTCCAGTCCATCTGCTCCCAGCTTGTACCAGTCAGCCTGATCCAGCTCCTCCCCGCTTGTACCTGTCCATCTGCTCCCTGCTTGTTCCAGTCCACCTGATCCAGCTTCTCCAGCCCGCCTGATCCAGCTTCTCCAGTCCGTCGATCCAACCTGTCCCATCCGCCTAATCAGTGCACCTGCTCCAGCTTGTTCCTGCCTGCCTGCTAGCCTATAAAACCAACCTCCAAAGTGCTACAGTCTGCTCCAGTCCTGCCGCCCTGCTCCAGTCCATTTATCTCAGCTGGTCTACTTCAGTGTTCCAGCCCATCTGTTCCAGTTTACTTCAATCCGTCTGCTCCAGCTAACTCCAGTCCTGCTCCTGCCTGCCTGCCTGTTAACCCATCAATCAACCTGCCTGCCTGCTTCCTAGCTTGTCAGTCATTGACTTACCTGCTCTCCAGCCCTCAATCCCATCAATTCCAAGCCTCCAATCCAGCTTTTCTGCTCTTTCTATCTGCTTCACACCTCAGTCACTACATACACACCTGCTACACCTCAATCACTACTTATGGCCCCTGTCCACATTCTCTTCCTTGCCCTGTCCCTTCCTAATCTTTTTCCCCTCCCCCCACCGCTGTCTACCGCTGGAACTCATTGCCCACCCATGTCCCCTCCCGTCCTGCTCGCTACGGCAATACCCTATTCACCCCATCCCTCACCACCTCACCATCTTTCTTGTCCCCCTCCTCCTTCCTAGCTCTTAACCTTCAACACTTCCTTCCTGCCATTAACCCATCACCGTTCCTACTAAGTGCATCCCGTCTTCGTCGCCTTCGTCGCCCGATCTCCCCCACCCTCCTTCGCACTCTCTTACTCCTCCTCTTGCTATCCGCGGGAGACATTAATCCTAATCCATGCCCCCCTCACCTGGCCTCCTCCTATCCATGCAAACGATTCCGGGATGTCTCCAATCTCGTCTCTATTCCCCTCCTTCCCCCCTCTTCCCTCCCCTTCTCATGTGCCCTGTGGAATGCCCACTCAGTCTGCAACAAACTGCCCTTCACCCATGATCTCTTCATCTCTCGTTCCCTTCAACTGCTCGCCCTAACCGAAACCTGGCTCTCCCCTGACGACTCTGCCTCAGTCGCGGCCCTTTGCCATGGAGGTTATCTCTTCTCCCACACTCCCCGCCCAGTTGGCCGCGGTGGAGGCGTCGGGTTACTACTCTCGCCCTCCTGTAGTTTCCAACCCCTCCTCCTACCGCAGTCTCACTGCTTCTCATCCTTTGAAGCACACTCCATCCGGCTATTCTACCCATTGCCACTCAGAGTGGCAGTCATTTACCGCCCCCCTAATAAATCCCTCTCCTCCTTCCTCACCGACTTCGATGCCTGGCTTTCCGTTTTTCTTGAACCTTCATCTCCGTCCCTCATTCTCGGAGACTTTAACATACACATTGATGACCTATCCGACCCTCATGCTTCTCAGTTCCTCACTCTAATATCCTCCTTCAACCTCCAACTATGCTCCACCACCCCTACTCATCGAGACGGCCATTGTCTTGACCTCGTCCTCTCCTCTTCCGGCTCGCCCTCCAATTTCCACACTTCAGCTCTTCCTCTCTCCGATCATCACCTGATCACCTTCACACTTCTTCACCCCCCCCCCCTCAGCCCCGTCCAACTCTTACCATTACCTCCAGGAATCTCCAGGCTATTGACCCTCCCACCTTATCCTCTAGTATTTCTAATCTCCTCCCCTCCATCATGTCCTCCGAGTCTGTCGACAAGGCTGTCTCCGCTTACAATGCCACTCTCTCCTCTGCTCTGGACACCCTCGCACCATCCACCTCCCGTCCCACAAAGCGTACTATTCCTGACCCCTTGCATCCGCTACCTTCGTTCCTGCACCCGATCTGCTGAACGCCTCTGGAGGAAATCTCGCACCCATTCAGATTTCCTTCACTATAAATTCATGCTATCCTCCTTCCACTCCTCCCTATTCCTTGCCAAACAGGACTATTACACCCAATTGACCAACTCTCTCAGCTCCAACCCCCGTCATCTCTTCGCCACCCTTAACTCCCTCCTCATAGTGCCCTCCGCTCCCACCCCCCCCCCCCCTCGCTCTCTCCTCAATCACTAGCCGATTACTTCCGCGACAAGGTGCAAAAGATCAACCTTGAGTTCACTAACAAGCCATCTCCTCCTCTTCACCCTTCAACCAACCAACCCAGGCCTCTTTCTCCTCCTTTCCTGACATCACCGAGGAGGAAACCGCTCGCCTTCTTTCCTCCTCAAAATGCACCACCTGTTCCTCTGATCCCATCCCCACCAACTTACTTACCACCATCTCTCATATTGTCACCCCCCTCCATCTGTCATATCCTCAACCTCTCTCTCTCTCTCCACTGCAACTGTCCCTGACACCTTCAAGCACGCCATAGTCACACCTCTCCTCAAAAAAACATCACTTGACCCTACCTGTCCCTCCAACTACCGCCCCATCTCCCTCCTACCCTTCCTCTCCAAAATACTTGAGCATGCCGTTCACAGCCGCTGCCTTGATTTTCTCTCCTCTCATGCCATCCTCGATCCACTTCAATCCGGTTTTCGCCCTCTTCACTCGACAGAAACAGCACTCTCTAAAGTCTGTAATGACCTGTTCCTTGCCAAATCCAGAGGCCACTAATCCATCCTCATCCTCCTCGATCTATCCGCCACTTTTGACACTGTCAATCATGATTTACTCCTTGCCACACTGTCCTCATTTGGGTTCCGGGGCTCTGTCCTCTCCTGGTTCTCCTCCTATCTCTCCCACCGCACCTTCAGAGTTCACTCTCATGGATCCTCCTCCACCCCATTCCTTGGACCCCTTCTCTTCTCAATCTACACCTCTTCCCTGGGCTCCCTGATCTCATCTCATGGCTTCCAGTATCATCTCTATGCTGATGACACCCAGCTGTATCTCTCCACACCAGACATCACCGCGGAGACCCAGGCAAAGGTATCAGCCTGCTTATCCAACATTGCTGCCTGAAACCAACCGCCACCTGAAACTGAACATGTCCAAGATCGAACTCATCGTCTTTCCACCAAAACCCACTTCTCCTCTTCCTCCACTTTCCATCTCAGTTGATAACACCCTCATCCTCCCCGTCTCATCTGCCCGCAACCTCTGAGTCATCTTCGACTCCTCTCTCTCCTTCTCCACGCATATCCAGCAGATAGCCAAGACCTGTCGCTTCTTCCTCTTCAACATCAGCAAAATTCGCCCTTTCCTCTCTGAACACACCACCCGAACCCTCGTCCACGCTCTCATTACCTCGCGCCTTGACTACTGCAACCTACTCCTCACTGGCCTCCCACTTAGCCATCTATCCCCCCTTCAATCTGTCCAGAACTCTGCTGCACGTCTTATATTCCGCCAGAACCGATCTACTCATATCACCCCTCTCCTCAGGTCACTTCACTGGCTTCCAATCAGATACCGCATTCAGTTCAAGCTTCTCCTTCTTACCTACAAATGCACTCAGTCTGCTGCCCCTCACTACCTCTCTACCCTCATCTCCCCTTACGTTCCCGCCCGAAACCTCCGTTCACAGGACAAATCCCTCCTCTCAGTACCCTTCTCCACTACCGCCAACTCCAGGCTCCGCTCATTGTGCCTCACCTCACCCTATGCCTGGAACAACCTTCCTGAGCCCTTACGCCAAGCCCCCTCCCTGCCCATCTTCAAGTCTTTGCTCAAAGCCCACCTCTTCAATGCTGCCTTCGGCACCTAACTCTCACCTTTCAGGAAATCCAGACTGCCCCAATTGACTACCCCTATCGGACTGACTGTTCACTTGTCCTTTAGATTGTAAGCTCTTTGAGCAGGGACTGTCCTTTATGTTAAATTGTACAGCGCTGCGTAACCCTAGTAGTGCTTTAGAAATGTTAAATAGTAGTAGTAGTGTAGCGATCTATGAGGTTCTGTTAGTGTCAATAAGATGTCATCAGCAAATAGCATGATTTTATGTTTTTTTTTGTCCTATGCAAATTCCTTGGATCTCCTCATTTGATCTAATTACCTGGGCTAATGGTTCCATTGTCAGGGCAAAAAGTATGGGAGACAATTCACACCCTTGACGCATTCCCCATTCCAATATGAATGTGTCTGAGCACTCTCCATTTACAGTTAACGCTGCTAATGGTTTATCATATAAGCGCTGCAGCCACGTTATATAGCGTCCCGTCATACCCATCTTATTTAGAACTCCAAACATATAAGGCCAATGCACTCTGTCGAATGCTTTCTCGGCGTCAAGGGAGAGAAATATTGTTGAGTGTTGTGTGCTATTGGCTTCATCTATCAAATGAAGTGCCCTCCTAATATTATCAAACGTTTGTCTGCCCTCTATGAATCCCGTTTGATCATCCTGTATGTACTAGGCCCGGCATGAGTCTCTGTAATCGTTTAGCCAATATTTTTGTGAATATTTTGTAATCTGTATCTAACAGTGATATAGGATGATAGGATCCACATTGCATCAGATTTTTCCCCGGTTTCAATAGTATACTGATATGTGCTAAACGCCAAGAATATGGCAGTTCTACTTGGTGTTCTATCTCATTCAAGACCCGGACTAATAGGGGCGCCAATAGTTTCCCAAAGCATTTGTAAAATCTATTTGTGAACCCATCGGGTCCTGGGGCTTTTCCATTTGGCAGATTATGAATAGCCCATTGAACCTCTTCTAGTTTGATGAGTGCCGAAAGTTCAGCATTTTGGTTTGGTGTAATTTGGGGTATCTCTATCCCTTCTAAATAGTCTTGAATCACCTGGGCCCCTGGTTGTATATCATCAATATATAACTGTTTATAGAAATTGTAAAAGTCTTGCTTAATATCATCTGTTGCAGTCAACCGCTGCCCTATGTCGTCTTCGAGTACATGTATATGATTTTTCATCTTTTGCTTTTTTAATTTATATGCTAATAATCGTGAAGCTTTATTGCCGAATTCTTAGTATTGTTGTTGTGTTCTTTGAAGTGCTTCCACCACTTCTGCTAATTGAAGTTCACGGAGTTCTAACTGTACCTGTTGGCAGCATTGAGCCACTTTTGGCGTATGTGGCCCTTTGGCTACCACGTGTTGCAGTTGGTCAAGCTCTACATGTAGCTGTTGCCTTTTAAGTTGTTTTTTGTCTCATCCTGTATGTTTGTATTGATATAATCTGTCCTCTCAGGACTGCTTTAAGGCCCTCCCATAATATTTCGTCTCTCACATCCCCCATATCATTATTCATAATATAGTTCTTTATATTGGCTTCTAATTGTTTTAATATGTTTGGGTCTGTTAGTAAACTGTCATCCATTTGCCATGTTGACTTAGATATCCATGTTATTGTGCTTCTTAATGTTAGCGTAACTGGTGCGTGATCAGACCAAGTTCTGTTCTGTATGTGCACCTTTTGTACTCTTTTGTATCAGATTTTTCCCTCCTAGCCAGATGTCTATTCGTGAATGTGATGCATGGACCCGCCGAATAATAAGTGTAACTGCGAGGCAGCGGGTTATAGTGCCGCCATATATCTATCAGCTGCCAGTAGCTTATAAATGTATGTAATTTTGCCCTATCATGCCGAGCATAGCGTATCTTTTTGGTTGAGTTATCCATAGAGGGGCATGGGGTCAGATTAAAATCTCCACCGTTTACTAGTTCCCCTTCAATATATTTTACCAATAATTCCGATAACTCCTCATAGAAAGAGCTCTGTTTCTCATTAGGAGCATAGATATTCAACATGGTGAAAGTTTCCATTCCTAGTCGTATGATTAGCAAAATATAGCGCCCTCCCTTATCTCTCACTATTCGCTGCACTTGCCAGGGCACCTTCCTCGTTAAGGCTATCATGACTCCCTTTTTTTCTTTTCAATGTGATTTGATGCAAAGTATATCTCCCTATATTCCTCATGTACACAGAGTCTTTCATGTAGTGGCAGCAGGTGTTTCTCTTGGGCAAATATAACATCTGCTCTTAAATGAAGTGCCTCCTTAAAGAGAAGCTGTCGCTTTGCCGGTGAGTTAAGCCCTTTCACATTAATGGTAAGTAATTCAATTGTACCCATCTTTCCCAAGCATGACGTCTATATGATTTCTCAGGCTAGCATCTCTACAATGTTGGTTATCAGGAGACCATATCCCACCTTGATTTATTTGCATCAGTACATTCCCGTTCCCCTTCCCCCCCTCTACCCCCCCCCCTCGTATCCAAATATCATCCTCCATAAGAAGGTAAGGTTTCAGGGGCCTTCATGATTTCCCCGCATCCCACCTCTATACCTTGTACTTTATCGCCTAACTGACTTTTGTGTTTCATCCATACATAATTCAACTTCAAACCTTATACAACTCTAACCATTAACTTTACAATCATGCAAAATCTTACTTTTGTTTACTCAGACTTTTTTTGCCAGCCAGTAGCCTTAGTTGTGAGGCTTCAAGTATGTCCACTCACTGCTGGATGTTTCGGTTTTATCCATTATAGTATGTCTCATGTCCCTGGGCCATGTTGCCCACTCTCAGCTTTTTGCCAGTTCTCCATGTCTCAATGTTGTGTCGGACTGTTGGCGCTGCAGTCTGCCTTTTCCTGCTGTCACTCGCTGCCATCTGGGCTTTTCCATGCGCCCTACTCCTGCCTTCTGTCTTGGCGCGCTGAGGGTACTCCATTCTTGGTCTGGAAAGAGCTGCTCTGCCTCCTCAGCTCCTCTTATCTGGTGGAGCTTACCCTCCTTGTAGAACCGCAGCACAAATGGGTAGCCCCATCGATATTTGATGTTTTGTGAGCGTAGGTATTGTGTGATGGGACGCAATTCTGCCCGCCGGCACAGCATGGTGAGTGCCAAATCTTGATAGAGTTGAATGCGATGTGTGTCCCAAGTAAACTCTGGATGTTCACGCGCTGCTTGCAGTATTTTTTTCTTTAGTTTTAAAATCCACACAGCAGGCTATTATGTCTCTCGGTAGATTATTCCTAGTTGTTCCCAGGGACCTGTGGGCCCGTTTTATCTCGATATCTGCTGGTTCTAGCGTGATTTGTAATTTCTTTAAAAGTGTACTAGCCACTTGCTGCAATGTTAACTCACAATTGGCATATTGGGGAGTCTCTGGGATGCTGCAGAACCTGATATTATGCCGCCTGCTCCTGTTCTCAATATCTTCCATCTTGTCCCATATTTGTTGGAAATTCTTCTTGTCCTCCCCTCTCTGTTCCGTTATTGTTTGTATTATGTCCATTTGTTCATCCAGGCGATCCTCCGTCTCCGCTACACGCTGTCCCAGAGTTGCTATCTCACCTCTAAGATCAGCTCCCAGCGTATTTAAATCAGTGCGCATTGCTTTAAGTTCTCCCGTAATTTCCTTCAGCTACTCATGGATCTCAGTCAGCGGCTCTATCTCTTCCTCTTGTGCTTCGTTGGGGGTGAACAGCGGCTGGGAACCCTGCATCGCCTGTTGTGGCACCGATTTCTCGAATGTTCGCTCCTCCGCCATATTTTTCCCAGCTTGGCGGGCTGCGGAGTCGACGCGCTTGGGCCTGTATATGCAAAGCTCACTAGCGATTGCTTAGACACTCGAGTGGCCATGCTCAATTTGTTCCCACGAAGTTCCTATATTTCGCGTGCTTGTACACTGTGCTAGAGCTCAAGGTTAGACGCTTATTTTCTTGCTTTTTGTTGTGGGACCATCAGAGCTCTTCACTCAGGCAGCCATCTTGGTGCGGTGACGTCAGTACCCCCCATAAGCATCCTGGTTAACTCATCATCTTCACAGAAATTATACTAAGATGATTACCACTAAATTGCTCCTTACTATTTACTCTCTTTCATTAATCCACCATACACTAACCACCCCCCTATCAGAATCCAATAGCATTCCAACAATATCCCTGCCTTTTTGACCATCTAGACACAATATAACATTAATAACCTAAACATAATAACATTAATAACCTAAACAATGGAAATACTACTTTACATAAACAACATCAAAATAAAGGGAAAAAAGGGCATAATAAACCTATGCTTCAAGAAAACAGACAACTAAGAAAAATCAATATAATCTCTAACCCAACTGATCCTTTTCAAACAATTCAACTAGGATATACGAATGCCAGATCAGTAGTCAATAAAACTACAACAATAACAGACTGGATTACCAATGATAACCTTGATCTATTAATCATCAATGAAACCTGGATTTATGACCACAATGACCCAATAGTGCTGGACCTTTGCCCTCCAGGCTATAAAATTATCCATTGGACAAGAGAGGGCAAGAGAGGAGGAGGCATCGCATTGATCTACAAATCTTATCTTACAGTATCAACTACAGCTGAATCCATCACACCACCACTGGAAATTGCCTCAGTTAGTGTTAACCACAACTCCTTACTTGACCATTTAAACATTATTTTGTTTTACAGACCACCAGGTAAATGGCAAGAATGCCAACCACATTTTATGGACTTCATTTCAAGTAACTGCATATCTAATTCCAATCTTCTTATACTAGGGGACATAAACTTGCATCTAGAAGACCCCAATGCAAAGAACTCCCGAGAATGTATAGATTTTCTCCAGTTATGGGAATTTACCTGGACTAGTACTCAAGCAACTCATGCAAAAGGTCATTCACTTGACCTCTTCACATATAAATTTTCTTCTGATCAAACCCTTATATTAACAGAAAAAACTAAAAACCTAAGTAAGGGGGAGGAAGTGACGTCAGCGGCAAGCATGGTCGCTGTTTAAATGCCCCTCCTCTTGACCCCTTCTGGACTCTTCCACATGGGGGAGTAAACTTCTTAAGTTCATCTAAAAGGTTTTTTATAGTTTCTCTCCAATCCCAGGGGGGTCTGTTCTGAGGAGGCATCAGAAGCCGCAATTCAAACCTGATCCCCCTGACCACTGCTTTCTGTCTTTCTGGATCTAGGTGTATCCTGGGCCATTTATGTTCCCACATATATATATATATATTTCTAATCTACTCTTTCTGGTTCAGTCTGTGTAGTTTATTTGTGTATAGCAGATAATAAGGAAAGAGTACATATAATACAGTATGTAGGAATAAAGACAAAGATAGTTTTCAGGAATAAGATCTTGTTTATTCTTACCAAGATAAAGTCTTCAGTTTAATACATACATCTAGGTTCAAATGCACAAAGCTCTGCCGTCGGTCAAGTGCTGAAGAAGCTTCTAACTTCTCTGTCTGAATGTTAGCTCTTTTATAGGCACAGATCTCAATAGAAGCTTATGTCAGTACCTATTTTTTTATCGTATTGGCCAATATCTCTGTACCAATTTTTTTCCTCTTTTCCGGCAGATGTTCATTTGTACTTTTTGTACCATCTTGTACTAACTTCTTTCCTGTTCTAGTTATTTTGAAACATTTCTTTCCGGCCAGGTGTCCATCTGTACCCAACTGTCTTTTCCGGTAAACATCTCTTTCTTTTGCTATTTCAAAACCTCGCATCATTTCCGTCACCCTGAACATCTTGTCTTTATCTTTTATAGAAACATCCAGTTTCATAATCTATTTTCATATAATCTTATGACCTGTGTGCCATGTTATAGAGATACAAGCTAGATTTTACAAACCATTTTTATCTATTATCCTATCATCATATATGCTATATTCAATTTGTAATTAGTTTCAGGTTCTATCAAGACTTCATCATATAGTCCTGCGTTTGCAGGTTCTCAACTGTCATGCCATTAGTGGGTTATCAGGCCTAGTCAAGGCTTCTCTGTTGACCAAAAGTCCTGTAACCTGGCTTACCACCATTCCAGTGGATACTCAAGCTCCAATCCATATTAACATCGCCTAAACTCCATGCTCCCAAATGCCCACGGCGAAAACAGCAATTTCCCGATCATATCTGAGAGCGATGTGTGGAAAATACCCTGCTAGGAGCCGAATAAGAGTGGAGTGGACCCAAGGCATTAATGCAAAAGTGACCGGTGCCGCCTAACCTGTCCAAATTCACGTTTAAACAGAGCGCGACGGGGAAAAAAACATGGCGGCGCCAGAGCTCGAAGATGAAGCGCAGCAAGCAGAACTGCAGCCCTCAAGCGATATGTTTGTAACACAGACCCAGGGAGACGCTGGGGAAGCTGGATTGCCGGAGCTTTGCGCCTGGATTCAAGAAATCCGCTCGGACTTAAAATCAATGAGGTTGGAGCTGGCGACATTGGGAGCTGATCTGAGAGGCGAGATAGCGGAGCTGGGACGCCGGGTAGAAGAGGTGGAAGGCCAAATTGATGATCACTCAGAGTCCCTGGGCTCCTTAGAGCGGCAAATAGCTGATGAGCATTTGGGCCAGCAGATATTATCTGAAAAGCTAGAAGACCTAGAAAATAGAAGCAGGCGCCATAATCTCCGTTTTCGTGGTCTGCCAGAGACCCCAGCGTATCAAAATAGCGAGCAAGTGATTCAACAAATAGCCAGTGCTCTGCTAGCGACTACAGAAGAGCCGGTCCCACCGGAAAAAATACTATTGGACAGAGCTCACCAGGCCCTGGGAGCTAGCAAGAAGAACTTGTCCAAAGATATAATAGCTTGCTTCCAAGACTTTAAACTAAAAGAGCGAGTGATGGCGGCGGCAAGACAAGCAAAAGACTTCAGATGGGATACAAATTCGGTGGAAGTATATCAGGATCTGGCTGCTGCCACTTTGAAGAGAAGGGCTGATTTAAAACCGGTAACGGCCAAGCTAAGAGAAATGGACATTCGCTACCGTTGGAGATATCCATTTAGACTGGCATTTTATAAGGATGGAAAGCAGCACCTAATTAAAACGCTGGCGGAAGCGCAGAGGATACTACAGGGGGAGCACCAGATAGCCACACCAGCTGTAGCAGAGCGCCCACCAAGGGCAACAGACTCCAGGACCAACCCAAAGTGGCAAAGAGTTGGTCAAAGACGCCTTCAGCGTCAGAAATCAGCGGGACGTATCACTTGAAGACATTTTGTATCAGTGGGGGGTTAGACCCCCTGTGAGAACTTGAGACTACCTGGGTCCTGGAGGCACCAGGAGCTCCGGGTATGGAAGTAACTAAGTTGAATATGTTGGTGGTTGATGCTAGTTGGGGTATGAAGCTGGGAAATAGAGAATAGGGTAATAAATGTTAGCATGTTAACTGTTATGTTAAAGGCACCAAAACCTAAAAGGCATGAATGGGTATTAATGGATCACATTCCTCCCGTAACGCACCGACCAAGATATGGCACAGGTGCATTGGTGCTTGGGAAGGGGGGAGGGGAGGGGGAGGAGAATAGGAGAGGGGTAAGGGGTTCGAAGATGCAGGGTGGGGGGGCAAGGGAGGTGGGTTGGGGAGTAGGGAGGGGAACCGTAATGTATGTTAAAGGGATGCTAGAAATGGGCTATATGTTATATCCTTACCATGTTTAAATGCATGACTATAAATGTGCGGGGGCTGAATACCCCGCAGAAAAGAAAACAGGTATTTAGAGAAATGCTGCGCCAAAAGGCAGATGTGATGTTTCTTCAGGAGACGCACCTCAAAAAATCCCATGAATATCTGATGAGTCATAAGCATTACCCGATTATAAAATGTGCCTCGGCCACAGAGGTTCAAAAAAAGAGGGGAGTTTTGATTGCCCTGTCCCGGGCCCTGCCCTGGCAGGTCCATATATCGATTAAGGATAAAGTGGGTAGATACTTATTGCTGGTGGTTTCCCTATATAATGTGTATTATACTATGCTATGTGTCTATGCGTCCAATGAGGGTCAAAAGGTATTCCTGCAGGAAATAGAAAGGATTTTGCAAAAGCATGCCAGGGGGCAATTACTGATAGGGGGTGATATGAACCTGACAGTGGACCCAAATATAGATTACTCGGGAGGAATGGCACGGTATGCTCAGGGGGACAGAGAGGCTTTTAGGTCCTGGCTGGCAAGATGGGGCCTGACCGATTTGTGGAGGGATAAACATGGGGTTGAAAAAGATTTTACTCATTATGCCTCCTCGCACAAAACATATTCAAGAATTATTGGCTGGGAGATGTGAGGGTGAGGAGCCAGGTGGGGGAGGTACACATAGTGCCCTGCAGCTGGTCGGACCACTCGTTTGTGGTCTTGACCTTGCTGATGGATGCAAGACCCAAAGGGCGAACAAATTGGAAATTAAATGAGGGACTTCTCCTAGACCCGCAGAAAATAGCTGAGCTTGAGAAGTATATAAGGGAATATATAGAAATCAATGACAACGGGGAAACACATCCGGCAAGTGTCTGGGAGGGAATGAAGGCGGTGTTAAGAGGTCAAATTATTGCCCTGCAGGCCTACCTTACTAGGACGCAGAAAGGCAGGGAGGAAGTAATTAGAACTAAATGGGAGGCCAGTGAGAGAGAGCATAAAGCGGACTCGGCAGATCCGCAGAAATTGCAAGATCTACAGGAATCTAGAGCGCAGCTAAACGATATACAGATGACAGAGATAGCAGTGCAACTACAGCGAGTGCAGCAAGAATACTTCGAATTTGGCAATAGAGCTAGTAGACTTTTGGCAAATAAGTTGAAAAAGCAGGCCCAGAGAAACTATATTCCGGGGGTTTATAATGCAACAGGTCAACTAGTTAGCCAAACAGAGGAGGTACAGAAAGTATTCAGAGACTACTATGCTCTCCTATATAAGTCGGAACAGCAGGGGACGCAGGAAGATATTGTTCAATATCTGCAGGAGGTGAAACTCCCAGGCCTATCGGAGGAGGAAGTAGAGTATCTGTCCTCCCCCATAACGCTGGAGGAGGTAGAGAAGGCAATTGCGAATTTGCCAGCCAATAAAGCGCCAGGCCCAGACGGTTTCCCCACACGTTTCTATAAGTTATATACCAAATGGTTAGCACTGCTACTGTTGAAAAAGCTTACTTCCTTTGACAATATAGGAGAGATGCCTTATTCTTGGAGGGTAGCTGAGGTAGTTCTGATACAGAAGCCAGATAAGGATCCATTATATTGTGGATCATATAGACCTATGGTAGGCAAAACAAACAGTGGATCCAATAAAAGTCCTCTCACAATGAGTGTCTTCCTGAACAAGGTCTTTATTAACAGTAGCACAATTGACCCGACACGTGACGTGTTTCGGCCGTAAGGCCTGTGTCAGGGGTCTAGTGTTATATGAAGAAAAAATGCCTTGTAGGTCAGATGAAAAAACAGCACTAAAACTGCTAAAAGAGGTATCGTATACAAAGCTGCGCTGTGCTGCTCTATCATACGCAACAAATAGCAAACGTTTTGTCAATTGTGCTACTGTTAATAAAGACCTTGTTCAGGAAGACACTCATTGTGAGAGGACTTTTATTGGATCCACTGTTTGTTTTGCCTACCGTTGGTTTTCCTGTGGAGAGCTCACCTTCTGTGGGTATTTGCTTCATATAGACCTATATCACGTTTAAATGTGGATTATAAAATTTTTACAAAAATATTGGCAACAAGACTGCAGAAGGTACTCCCAAGACTGATACAGGATGATCAGGCGGGATTCATAGACAGCAGACAAACGTTTGATAATGTAAGAACTCTGCTCCATATAGTTCAGCATGTAAATAACGAATCGGAACCGGTACTGCTTTTCTCGGTAGACGCTGAGAAGGCCTTCGACCGGGTGGAGTGGCCCTTTCTCTTTGCAGTGTTGAAACAGATAGGACTAGATGGGAGAATTTTGAAATGATTCCAATTACTCTATACTAACCCCCTGGCTCAACTAAAAATAAATGGGTCCTGCACAGAACCGATAGGCCTGAGCAGGGGGACGAGACAGGGATGCGTGGTATCACCCCTGCTGTTCGCAATATCCATTGAACCATTAGCACAAAAAATCAGAGAACATGGGAACATACGGGGAGTAGTCAGAGGCAGACAGGAACATAAGATCATGCTCTTTGCCGACGATGTGCTGCTGACGTTGGCCCAACCTACACAATCACTACAGCAGGTCATGGAGGTGTTTTCACATTATGGGGAGCTCTCAGGCTTTAAAATTAATGCTACCAAATCAGAACCTTACAACACCCCAAAACGTGGTCCAGGAATTACAGAAAACCTATCCATTTAGATGGGCGCCAAAAGCAATTAGATACCTTGGGGTAATGATCACCCCAAGACTACTACTACTACTACTACTACTTGACATTTCTAAAGCTAGAGCAAATATATCAGGAAAACTTCCCCAGGAAGGTCAGAGTTGGACAGATGGGAGGGACTTACGATATCCTGGTTAGGCAGAATTCAAGCAGTAAAAATGATGCTCTTGCCGAAATTGCTGTATCTATTCATGGCCCTCCCACTCCCAATCCCCCGGGCATTCTTCCAACAGCTAAACAAAAAACTATTTGCCTATATCTGGAAGAAGCGGCCTCCTAGAGTGGGCAGAAGCGCGATATATCAAAGACCAAACAAAGGCGGCATGGGGGTCCCAAACCTTTACCTTTACTATCAGGCAGCGCAGCTGAAGATACTTGCTGAGTGGGACCCGGCTAATACTAAAAAGTGGTTGCACTGGGAGTGAGCCTGGATGGGAACACGATATATAGGGGATATATTATGGAAGTCGGGAAGGGAAATATGGGAGATGATAGGGAGGATCCCGGTGAGTCTTAGTCACATATTACAGACCTGGCTTCAATTAAGGAAGCGGGTCTTCCCGGATAGAACTTATTTCCTCCAGATGGCTATTCAGGGGGCTCCAGGGTTCCCCTTGGGGACAGAAGAAAAGATATTCCAGATCTGGGCTAAGAGAGGCCTCCATAAATTGGGCCAGTTATGGGACAATGGGAAAGTTCGGGCTTTCGAGGAATTGCAGGATGAATATGGGCTCGAGGAGAGAGACCTTATCTATTATAACTGCCTCCGGAATTATATACTGAGACGAGCACGGGATGAATTGGAGTTGGCTGAAACCCAACTGGAGAAGGCTATTGGAGGGGGAGGGGGAAAAGGTGGCATAACTAAGATATATAGAGCGTTGCTACTGCTCTCCTCCCCGCAGGACTTCTACACTGGAAGGTGGGAGACGAAGTTACAGACCACTTATTTGGAAGACTGGTGGGCAAGTAGCTACAGGCACTTATTGAAGCCCTCCATCGCCCAGCCACTGGTTGAGAATGGATATAAGATTTTCTACTGGTGGTATTATACCCCGATTCGTTTACAGAAGTTCTGTCCGCACTTATCAGCAGACTTGGAGGGAATGTGGGGGGAGAGGTACATTCTGGCACATTTGGTGGGAGTGCCCCAAAGTACAAGTGTATTGGGCAGAGGTTCTGGGCAGAGTGAGAGATATGACTGAGATCACTTATCCAAAGCGGGCTGAACACTGTTTATTACATATACGGCCTCGAAAGACCCCTATACATTGCCGTAAGTTAGTCGTACATGTCCTTGGTTCAGCGAAATTGGCGCTGGCAAGGGCATGGAAACAGAGGGAGACCCCTGCTATGCAGGTGGTGGAGAATAGGCTAAACTACATATACCAAATGTTGAAGCTGACAGCTATGCGAAAGGGGCAGCTACAAAAATTTCAAAAAATATGGGAATATTATGAAAAGTGGAAAGGATTGTAAAGAGGCAGGATAACATACATCGACGGTGGGAGGGAGGGGGAGAGGTAGTATAAGGGGAGGGGGAGGGAGGGAGAACACTACAAAATGCAGATAATAATTGTGTGGTTTGTTATGGTTATTTTGATGTAATATGCCTATAGTTGGCTTGTAGCCAGTTGATGCTGTATTCTCTTTGAAACTCAATCAACAAATCTTTTAAAAAAAAAAAAAAAACCTAAGTAAGGAGGCTTGAACGAGCATGGAATAAATCGAAAGATGAACACATATTCAATGCATGGAAACAAATGCAAAGAAAATATAAATATACAATCAGACAAACCAAAAGGACCTACTATAAATCCAAAATAGGACCAGACTATAAAAAGACTCACATAAACTATTCCAACTCGTTCACAATTTGCTTGACACCTCCCCTGTTATCACAACTAAAACAGATACCCCATCAGCAGATGATCTGGCTACATACTTTAACAAGAAAATTATTAAGCTACGATCCACCTTGCCACTTAACTCCACTGACTACAAAAAATTCATCAACTGTTTGGACCCAACCACAGATGGATATCCAGTAGACCGAATTTGGACAAACTTTGACTTACTGTCGGAGAATACAGTTACTCAAGCGATTAACAAATTTGCTAAGTCTCACTGCAAATTAGACTCATGCCCTAGTTACTTAATAAAATCTGCTCCTCAACGCTTTATAATAGATCTTACCTCCTACTTAAACCATATGCTCCAACATGGATACTTCCCTATGGACAAAGGAAATATCCTACTTACCCCAATTCTTAAAGACTTAAAGACAAACTTAAATGTTATAAGCAACTATCGACCGGTTGCATCCATTCCTCTAATTGTCAAATTAATTACTAAACAACTTACTGAATATTTAAACAACTTCTCAGTATTACATATATCTCAATCTAGATTTCGATCTAATCATAGTACTAACAGTGTTAATAACACTCATCTAAATTTAAACAAATTATTGCAGCTGGCAATAATGTTCTCCTCTTACAATTTGACATGTCTAGCGCATTCGACATGGTCGGTCATAGCATTCTACTAAACATCCTGGAATATTTCAGGATTGGAGGAAATGTATTGAATTGGTTTAAAGGCTTCCTAACCACAAGAAGGTACCAAGTATTATCAAACTCTATTACATCCTCGCCATGGATTCCTGAATGTGGAGTGCCTCAAGGATCGCCGCTCTCACCAACTCTCTTCAATTTAATGATGACACCACTGGCCAAATCATTATCCAACCAAGGCCTCAATCCTTACATCTACGCTGATGATGTCATGATATATATCCTGTTCAGTAATGATTTAACAGAAATCACAAAGAAAATCAATCACAGCTTCCAAATAATGAACTTATGGGCGGATGCATTCCAACTGAAGCTTAATGCTGAAAAGACACAATGCCTTATCCTTTCGTCGCAATATAATAAGGTCAAGTATGCTAATATTAATACTCCGAATCACATTCTCCATGTTTTGGACACTTTGAAACTTCTAGGAGTCACAATTGATTGCAATCTCACTCTGGAAAGTCACGCAAAAAATGTAACAAAGAAAATGTTCCATGCGATGTGGAAACTTAAGAGTTAAACCTTTCTTCCCAAGGGAGGTATTCTGCAACCTGGTGCAATCCATGGTGTTAAGCCATTTGGACTATTGCAACTCCATTTTTGCCGGATGTAAAGCACAAATTATTTTAAAACTTCAAACAGCCCAAAACACTGCAGTTAGACTTATATTTGGAAAAACGAAATAGGAAAGTGCCAAACCCCCCAAGAAAAATTACACTGGCTCCCTTTAAAAGAGCGAATTGCTTTCAAATTATGTACTCTAGTTCATAAAGTTATTCATGGAGAAGCCCCGATATATATGTTAGACCTCATTGATCTACCAACAAGGAATACAAAAAGTTCATTACGTACATTCTTGAACCTCCATTATCCCAATTGTAGAGGACTTAAGTTTAAATCAATTTATGCATCCAGCTTCTCTTACATCTGCACGCAACTTTGGAATGCACTGCCGAATGCCATAAAAACAACACATGACTTGGCAGCCTTCCGGAAATTACTAAAAACTAAGCTGTTCAAAGAGACTTATCAAAGGGATCCTTCTTAAAACATGACATTGATCTGTACTACAATTAGCTAAGATTGAATCATTCTTATTTGGTTACTTTATCACATTGTTATTATTGAATGCTTTTCATTACCCTTGTTCTTAAATACCTGAATTGTACTGTTTATCTATTTTTCTACCAATTTATATTGTGTCTCTATTTTAACTGGAATATTACTGTGTATTTCTTATTCCGGAAATGGCAATCGCCACTATGGTATTTGTAAGCCACATTGAGCCTGCAAAGAGGTGGGAAAATGTGAGATATAAATGCAGAAAAGTAAATAAATAAATAAATCTCCTTAAGCTACAGAGAGCAACTGGAGAAGGTGAGAGAATGGTCAAAGAGCCAGAATGCATGGTTGAGAGCCAGTTGGAGGCTAAGACCCAGGAAATCCTGTTTCTGAACTGTGTCTGAAGCAGAAGACAGAGGAGGTTACCCAGCTGCAAGAGCAAGTAACCTGTATGGAGTCCTCCACTGAGACACTGCAGAAGCAGGCAGAGGGGCTGCTTGTTGAAGTAGAGAAGGCCAAGAAACTTACTCAGGTTGCAGAGGAGCAGTGGGAGAAGATCTTGGCTGAAGTCAGCCAGTCATGTGAGCAGTGCCAGTGACTGGAACGTCAGGTAGAAGAGCTGCACTGCAAGGAAGCCCAGCTCACATGCTGGCAGGGGAGAAAGCCAGTTGTGCCCAAGCAAAGGAGGAACTATACAGACAGCTGGAGAGGAGTGTTCCAGCTGATCCGTTCACAGAAATGCAGAAGAGGCTGACCGAGGAGTTAGCCAAGAAAGACATGCTATTGGAAGCCAAGGATGGAGAGCTGATACAGTAGCAACAAGAGGTCCAGAAGTTGAAGGACAAGTTCATCTGTTGACAGTCCAGACTGAGGGATACCAGACTACAGTAGAGGATACAGAAACTGAAGTAGAGCAGCTGCAGCAAGAGGTGGCAGCAGTAGTGCCAGTGGAACAGTACTCTCAGCTGCAGTGACAGCTGTCTAATCTCCAGCAAAGGTGCTGGAAGGTCCGAGTGCTGGAAGGCAGGATCATTGACCTCCAGGTTCAAGTACAGGAGATGTGCCTCTGGGAAGAAGAATACTGTAAGAGAAAGGAAGAAGCCCAAGATGCATGTAACCGGCTGCGGAAAGAGAATTCACTGTTGTCCCATGAGTTGACAGGGTTACAGTGCCACATCACCACTGAGTGTGTCAGTCTGCAGGAATACCAAGAAAAGGTGTCGGTGTTGAATGAAGAGTGCAGACAATGCAAAAGCAGCTGGCCCTGGAACAAACCTAGATGGCCCTGATGAAAGTCTCCAGGAGGGAGACGGATAGAAAGTTAGAGTATATGGATACCCAAATTAAGGAAGCTGCTCTGACAAGGAGAACCAACTCAAGGAAGTCAAGAAGAGAATGACCAAGAGGCAGCTGAGGCAAAGTGTACATGTCCTGACACAAACCTGGGACAGTTGACAGAAGACTCAGACATTACAGAGGGCATGGTGGATGTCCTGCAGATGGCCAGCTGAGAACATGAGAGGGCTTGTTCACAAAGTGCACTAGAAACAAGAAGTGAGGTGCTAGTCTGAGTGGTCACTGAAGTGGTTCAGTGGTGAACCAAGAGTGTGCTGAGTGGGCAACAGCTTCTTTCTGTAGCTTCCTAAAACTACCTTTTGCAGTATCTGGAATTCCTTTAGCAGGTTTCTTATTCCAGTTCACTGCCCTCTGTTTCACAACCAGAATTAGGGTTACCTTTCTCTCTACACTTCATAACCTCCGGGTGGGGAGAACAACACCTTCCTCTTTCCGGGTGCTTTCTTTCCTCTCTGCCCTTCTGGCTCAAGCCTGCCTATTTTCAGCTGGGAATGGGAATGGCTCCTCCCGGCAGCTTTCCCTTCTGATGAAGTACGTCTTGCTTTTTCCACCCAGGGGAGCTGGACTTTCTCACTGAGGCTCCCCCTGGCTGCCAAACAAGGTAACTTCACCTGTAGTTTAGGAGGAACAATCCTAATCCTTTCTTCCCGAGGGCATTCCGGTTTTGCTTTCCCCTCCCTTAGGTCTAAGGCCAGAAGCTTTATCCCTAAGGGTTGTTTTGCTGTGAATCCACCCTCTAGAGGGGTCATCTGGGATTACCTCTTCACAGTATGCATGAGGTGAGTTTGCATACCTTAGAGATCCAGAACATGAAAATTCATCATATGCATTATCCATTGTGGATACCCTGAAAACATGGCTGGCCATGGGCTCCCCAGCTCAGATTTGGAAAGCCTAGCTGTAGAGAGAAGTTGTGGTCTGCCTGACTTAGAAGAGGTATAGCTGATAGTTTCATGGAGCCAGGCCTGCTTTTAATCCACTACATCTATGGACATTTTGCTTATTTTGTTTTATTTATTAAGATTTATTACTTGCCTTGAAGAGATTTCCTCATGGCGGTTGTACAAGAAGTATATTCTGTTTTTCTCAGGCAAGAAAGAGCTACAAGTCTGTAGATGCAACAGGACAAACCCAGAAAGAACTACCTCAGGCTTTTTTTGATGGTCTGGTAAGCCTATAGATAGAAGATCTTTAAGAAAACAGTATAGAAAGTTACCATGTAAAAATACTCTGACATCTAAGAATTTTCTATGTAGCAACAAAACAGCATGGAAGCATGGGAAGCGTACAGGATCAAGAAAAAAAAGAAAGCCAAACATTGCTGAAAAGAAATTGGAAGCCTGCCAAGATTTCAGTGGAAACTTCTGTAATAAGACAATTCAGTTCATAGAAACGACTCTGCAGCAAGGCTAAGTAATCCTAGCAGTGATTCTGTTGAGAGTTTAGTGTTCCTTAGTCATTCTGCAGAAGGGCTGAGCATTCCTACCAATCTTATTTCTGACCTTTCACAGCGACTGGGCACCAGACAGTGTGAGGTTCAGTTACTTTGTGTGCAGACCCCTCTCCCCAGCACTGAATGAGTCCTGTGCTAAAATGCTTTTTCCATCTGTAGCTCTGGGACCTATTTGAAGTACTGAAACTTTCTTCAGCAACTTTTCTTACTTGGCTCTTTTGAGCTATGATGCATGTTAACGATTCTTTGTTTCCTGCAAGGCCTTAGCTGTCATATCCATCTGCAATAGAATTATTTTAGAAATAAAAAACAGCTACACAACAGAGCACCATCAGGTCCCTTCTCTTCCTATTTGTTGACAGTTCTCTGCATGTGGTAATCCCAGGGAATATGAGAAAACATTAGAACACTAAGGCCCTGATGCTCAAAAGGCTATTAGCACCAGTGATGTGCTGGAGCCGGCTCGCAAGAGCCGGTTGTTAAATTTTTTACAATTTTGTGAGCCGGTTGTTATTCAGGGTGAGCCGGCTCTCCACCCTCCCTCCCTCCCGCCCACTACAGGGTCCCATACCTGAAGAAGGCAACTGGTTGTCCAGTGGATGCTTCGGGGAAGGCAGGAAAGATCCCCAGTCTTGCCTGCCCGCTACCGGCGCTGACCCTCCCCTGCTGCCAGATCGCTCTTTAAAAATGCCCGCTGAGACTTCCAGCAGCGGCCTCACGAGACTTCTGCTGAAGTCTTGGAGGCTGCCCTTGTAAGTCTTGGTGGCCATTTTGAAGAGTGATGCAGTAGCGTCGCGGGAGAGTCAGCGCCGGCAGCGGGCAGGAAAGACTGCGGATCTTTCCTGCCTGCCCCAAAGAATCAACAACCAACGATCCCTGGGTATGGGTGGCTGGGGGGGGGGCAGGGGAGAGAGGACAATTGCTGGGTATGGGTGGCTGAAGGAGGGGCAGGGGAGGACAGTCGCTGGGTATGGGTGGCTGGAGGGGGGGCAGGGGAGAGAGGACAGTCGCTGGGTATGGGTAGCTGGAGGGGGCAGGGGAGAAGACAATTGCTGGGTATGGGTGGCTGGAGGGGGGGCTGGGGAGAGAGGACAATTGCTGGCATGGGTGGTTTGAGGGGGGCAGGGGAGAGAGGACAATTGCTGGCATGAGTGGTTGGAGGGGGGGGCAGGGGAGAGAGGACAATCGCTGGCATGGGTGGCTGGAGGGGGGCAGGGGAGAGAGGGCAATTGCTGGGTATGGGTGGCTGGAGGGGGGGCAGGGGAGAGAAGATAATCGCTGGGTATGGGTGGCTGGAGGGGGGGCAGGGGAGAGAGGACAATCGCTGGCATGGGTGGTTGGAGGGGGAGCAGGGGAGAGAGGATAATCGCTGGCATGGGTGGCTGGAGGGGGGGCAGGGGAGAGAGGGCAATCGCTGGGTATGGGTGGCTGGAGGGGGGCAGGGGAGAGAAGGCAGTCGCTGGGTATGGGTGGCTGGAGGGGGAGCAGGAGAGAGAGGACAATCGCTGGGTATGGGTGGCTGGAGGGGGCAGGGGAGAGAAGATAATCGCTGGGTATGGGTGGCTGGAGGGGGGCAGGGGAGAGAAGACAATCACTGGGTATGGGTGGCTGGAAGGGGGGCAGGGGAGAGAGGACAATCACTGGGTATGGGTGGCTGGTGGGGGGCAGCGGAGAAGGGACAATCGCTGGCTATGGGTGGCTGGAGGGGGGCAGGGGAGAGAGGACAATCGCTGGGTATGGATGGCTGGGGGGGCAGGGGAGCAAAGAGAATCGCTGGGTATGGGTGGCTGGAGGGGGGCAGGGGAGAGAAGAGAATCGCTGGGTATTGGTGGCTGGAGGGGAGGGGAGGGTTGCTGGACATGGGTGGATGGAGGGGAGGGCAGGGGGGAGAGGAGGGTTGCTGGACATAGGTGGATGGAGGAGAGGGAAGCGAGAGAAGAAATGCTGGACATGGATGGAGGGGAGGGAAGAGTGAGGAAGGAGATGAGATGAGGGAAAAGGAAGAGAGGAGAAAAACTGCACATGGATGAAGAAAATAGGCAGAAGCTGGATCCACTGGACAGTCAAGTCTGCGGAGGACCCAGCTTTAACTTACGGATGTAGGGCAAGAAATTAAGAAGAAAGGCGGAAAGTAAAGAAATAAATGGAAAGGAAGCCCTGGAAACGGAGTTAAGAGGACAGAAAGCAGCAGAATCGGATACTGAGCCAGCATGATCAGAAAAACAAAGTCACCAGACAACAAAGGTAGAAAAAAATAATTTTATTTTCATTCTAGTTTTTGGAATATGTCCACTTTGAGAATCAGGTGCTCAACATTAAACGTTTATATTTATTTACTTATTTATGGAATTTTATCCCACATTAAACATGAATTAGATTGGAACCTGGGATCATTTAAATTTTTTTCCCTGGAGTAATGCATTGCCCCCTCCCCCCAGGGGAGGGGGCTATAGCCAGCTCTGCAATTTGGGGGGGGGGGGGCGCAGATGTGGACGGGGGCGGAGAGGTGGACCGGGGAGAGAGCCTGTTGTTAAACATTTACCAGCACACCACTGATTAGCACCTAGCACCCGCATTTACCTGTGCAGAATGTTCTGAGGCCCAGAGCGTGGGAACAAATGAGTGCGCAGATGAACAATGCAAGTAGCATGCTAATGTAGTCAAGCTCATGTTAATGAGGTCATTTTGTATTCCTCCCTAATGCTCAGAAAAGAACACCTGAAACAAAACTGCCTTACCTCTACAAAAAATAACATCAGGTTGGAGCAGGTGTTAGGGTGTTATGAATCTCCTGCAAAATATGCCAGGTTTGATTGCTTTTGGAAGAAGAAGAAAGCCTGTGCAAGCCCTTAAGCAATGGTTATGAGAAACAGCAGACCCAAGCGAAAGCACACATTAGCAAATCTGTTTCCTGCGTCTAAATTTAAAGCATCCATGCTAAAAAAAAAAAATTAAAAACGCTCAAACTGAAACACACATTGGTGCCTGTTTCCTGTGTCTAAATATAAGCATCCAAGCTAAAAACAATTTTAAACGCTTATATTTAGGCCACAGAAAACAGACGCCAATTTGTGCTTCACATTCGGGTTTTACTAGGCGCATTGAACACAGGAGCCGAGCATACCGTGGAATTATTCTGCACATGCGCCAAGCACAATCCTCCTGCTGAACTCCCTAATGCTCAATGCTATAAGTGCACCTATATTTGCTTCTCATTAGCATTGAGCATTAGTGCACTGTTCCGGTGGTATTTTTATAGTGCTATTCGGAACAGCACCGGAGGACTCAGAACTGCTAGCTTGACTGTTCTTGGTTACTACACAGAGGGTAGTATTGCCAAGTAAACACAGCACAAGGCACCTGAGCAGGAAAGGCACATAGGTGCATATGTTGTACTATTTTATAAATGCATTGAGAGGTTGAGAAAAAGAATATTAAAAGAGAAATGCCAGTTTCAGTGCTACAGGTATAATCTTTTTTGGGGGGAAAGATTCAAGCCTGGCCCATATATGCCTGATAATTACACTTTTTCGATAATGAAAGATCTTTCATGAAAAGGCAACAGTTAGTCCAGAACACTGCCATCTGTCTCCTCTTTCACGCCCATCCGTTTGACCATGTCACCCCTCTCCTAGTGAAACACCATTGATTCCCTATTCCTTTCTGTATTCAGCATAAAATTCTCACAATTTTCCCACAGCGTTCTCCATTCTGCTACCCAGCTTACCTCTCCTCACTACAGACCCTCATGTGTACTGCGTCCAGCTTTTGAATGACGACATCTCTGCCTTGTCTACTGTTCCGGTTTTGATTCAATAGACCGCTACTAAATGGGGAAAAATCCACAATTTCGGGAATAACTTGTATAAAATGTTTGTATGTTTGGATAGCTTGCCAGGTGCCCTTGACCTGGATTGGCCGCTGTTGGGGACAGGATGCTGGGCTCGATGGACCTTTGGTCTTTTCCCAGTATGGCATTACTTATGTACTTATGCCATTCTGAATTTTTCTTCATTGCCCCCTCCTTCTGGAATACTCTCCCTACTGATCTCTGTTCTGAATGCTCTTATCCAAAGTTCAAATCTGCCCTAAAAATTAATTTATTTACTCTAGCGTTCCTGAGGTATCAGTGAGTCCAGGCACTAGGTAGGCAGCTTTGCATTCTCTCTTCCTCCTCTCTCCTTTCTTTTCCTGCTTTTCTTCCTATTCTATGCATTATGTAGTTCTTTTCTGGTTTCCTATTTTTGAATTGTACACCGCTTTGATTATTGAGTGAAAGGTGGTATATCAAACGCCAACTAAACTAAACTAAACTTGATGGATGATAGTTCTTACAGATTTGGTGAATCTTTTGTTGAAGGCGAGAGTTGTTCTGCAAAGATGGAAACTTCAACTGTATTTTAATGTAACAGGAAGTCTTTATTAAAGTTTGTACAATACAAGTAAAGCAAAGGATCAAACGCAATCTCAGCAATGTACAAAAAATTCCAAGAAAAGTACAACACACAATACTTCCTTATTTATAAGTTTTTAAGCAAATACCCAGACTAAAGTGCAAAAAGAACTAAGGGAGGAGACTGTTCCTCTCAAGTTTAGAAGTCACACACTGCAGAAAAAGAAAAATCAAGGGAGGTCACTCGTCAGTTACAAAACGTCCACATCCTTCAAGGCTCCCCAAATCCATTTCCAGCAAAGTTCAGTCTTCCAACAAATGGCAGTCAGTCTCTCCATGTTGTAGATATAACTTAGTTTCACCCTCCAAAGGTTCAAAGGGGGAATACCAGAGTCCTTCCAGCACACTGCAAGTGTCAGTTTAACTGCATTGAGAAAATTTCTAAGAAGTGCAGTTTGTTTTTTATGGAATCCAGGAATGTCTCTATTGAGCAAGAAGATCCTTGGGTCCCAAGGGATCTACAGGCCAGTACGCCACAAAATTGAATAGACTTCCAAAAAGAGCATGCTTTAGGGCACGCCCACCATATATGGCCCAATGTACTTTGAAGGCCACACTGCCTCCAGCAAGTTGGATTAGATTATGGGATCCATTTACTGAGGCGATCTGGGGTCAAGTACCAACAGTATAAAATCTTTAAAAAGTAAATTGTTAAAACTAATTTTGAAAAGTGGAGTTAGCGAATCAAAGTGCTGTGAAAGTTATAGATCTGTGGCAAATCAGTCTTGGGGGGTTGTTTACTAAAGCTTAGCTTGAGTTATCTGCAGCAGGATCCATAGGAATAAAATGGTCCCTGCTGCAGATAACTCGAGCTAAGCTTTAGTAAACAACCCCCTTGGTTAGTAAAGTTGCTTTGTAAAGCTGTTCTCAAATTTCAGACTTTAGAAGATTATGGAAGATTGAACATAATTCAATCAGGTTTTAGAAGATGAGGCAATACAGAGTCAGTATTATTTGCTGTTGAAGATTCTATTTTAAATTGTTTGTCTAGAGGGGAGAGGAAGTGTTGTTGGTATTGTTAGATCTTTCAGTGTGCAACATGAGATGTTTAAATTGTGAGATGCACAGGTAGGATTTGGGAGAACAGTTTTCATTTTTGCACAACTGACAATTTAGAGGGTAGGTACAAAGAAATTGCTCCTCCTGGAAGGATAGTAAGATTGGGGTTCCCTAGGGATCAGCACTATTTCTTCTACAACCACTGGATGAGGGCATACATAGGTTGGGTGGTCATATACTCCCTAATTCTAAAAAAGTTTCTAAAAATTGTGCACAAAACGTTGAGGATACGCCCAATTTTGATCACAGCTGAAACAGTATCAGGTAGATGAATTATATTCCCAGTCACTGTTATAATCCTCAGTATACAATGCTTGAGTTGAATGTATCTAAAGTATTGAGAAGGAGGCAAACCATATTTATTATGCAAAGCTTGGAAGGACATGAACTTCTGATTGGAAAAAAGATCACAGAGGTGTGAATTCTATATATGGCGCTGAAAAAGTGCTATTCTATAAGCCGCACCTTGAATTTTTGAGGCGTCCTGGCAGGCTTCTGTGGTTTATCACGCTGGAATACCAGTAGTGCTGGGGGTTCACCGGGACCCCGAAGAAGTATATGGACCACCAGATAGTCATCTGGGGAATAAGGTAAGAGGCCTTTGCACCTTGGTTTAATATAATTTTATTTTACCCATTTTTGGTGTTTTATTTTTCGGGCCTTCCAGGATGGTTTTAAAAATTTTCTTTTTATAGTTGGGGGGGGGGGGGTCCTGGGGTTCCCTTTAGGTGGGCTGGGTTCTTTAAAAATTTTAGAATTTATTTTTAGTGGCTATTTTGTCCAGTTTTAGTGTGGAGCACTTTGCGCTGCATGGGACATGAGTTTTTGGAATCCAATGGTGGCGTCTGTGAGTGTAAACTTATTTTAACCCATGTAGAAAATTTGGTAATTTTTCATTGAATTTTAATAGTGAAATTGTGTAATTTGGTAACTGTAAGTGGGTTTTAAATTTAAAAATACGGACTGGATTGTGCTTGAAATGACTCGGAAGATAGTATAACTAATTCTAATTCTTTTTTTTTTTTTATAACCGGAAGCATTATTGAATGACTTCAGCAAAAATACAATGTAATACACATATACAATATCAATATCTAATAGAATAAGTCATTCATTCGAGGATCCCACGCAGTAGATCACCCCACATATACATAACATGTCCCAGTTGTATTTTAGAACTTTTTTAGAACAAAATTAATAATGCAAAAACCATCCATTATACCTCTCATACCCCAGTATTACCCCCCCCCCCCCATCATCTTCTCAAGGTCTCCGATCGATATCCGCCCAACAATAGAAGCCTAGGCTATTCCCCTAACTAGACTGTAAATCTCAAGGGGGCCCAAATCTGTTCCCATTTAGCCATGGTCTTCAGTTCCCTGGCCACTAGTCTCACCCTCTCAGCAATATACTCCAATAGACTCTGCCACTTGACTATAGAGGGACTCCCATTCTGTCTCCACAAACAAGCAATCGCTACCCGACCTGCACTAAAACAATGTTTAAGCAGAACCCTTCCGGCTCCAACCACCCCCAATATGGAATGTGGCTGAATCTCATGGGATCGAAGAACCCACCCAAAACTGTACCTGCCCCTGAATCGCCTTCCAAAAGGCCCTCACCTTCCTACAGGACCACAAAATATTATGGCCTAATGTACCCCTTTGGCCACAATTTCACCAACATAGAGGGGAAACACCTACAAACATATTACTCAACCTTACCGGCGTAAGATACCACCGATAAAGTACTTTAGTACAGTTTTCTTTAATATTAACCGCTGGAGAAATATTAACAGATGCCCTTTTCCTCTGCCATTCACCCACTTCATAGTGCACTCCCAATTCTTTTTCCCATCTAGTACGGTGTCAACAGACCACAGGTAAAAGGTCCCTTAGGTGGCCATACAACAAAGTGATCAGACCTCTAGAGCCTAAATTTCTAACACATATCTCCTCTAAAAAGGACACTTCCCCAAACAATTTATCTCTAATCCCAGGGGTATGAAGAAAATTAATGAGTTGGTGGTAAGCATATTGATCCGTTTGCGGCAGGTTATACGTGTCAGCCAACTCTGCAAAAGAAATAAATCCATCCTTACCCACCAACTGGCCCCATAAATCCAAACCCAGTCTCCTCCAACGAGTAAATGCTGAAAGGGCACATCCTGGTGGAAATGCTGAATTATACACTATAGGAGACAGACGTGAATTATGAAAACCCTTCGAACGTTCCAATTTATCCCAACATAGGAATGTAAACTGAACAATAGGATTTAATTGGGATCCCAAATATCTTTGCCTAGGTGACAGCCAAATCAAATGTCCTAATTTTAATGGGCTACGAGTCAGGTATTGTTCCATTGGAACCCATAGCTTATGCGAAGGTTCCTGGAACCATTCCACAGCCACTCTGGCCTGAGCGGCCCTATGATATAATTCTAAGTTAGGAACCCCCAACCCTCCTTTAGCTTTACGCACCATATACAAAATAGAGCATGGAAATCTAGGTCGGCCCCCTCCAAATAAAATTATGTAATCTATCCTGCAGGAACCGAAGCAACTGCACTTTAATGGGCAGAGGTATTGCTTGAAATAGGTAAAGCAAGCGGGGCAAAATATTCATTTTCACAGTGGCTATCCTACCGAACCAGAATAAGTTCAGAAGGTCCCAGCATTCCAAATCACTCCTTAGCGTTTTCAACAACGGAATATAATTAGCATCGCTCAACCCTTCAAGATTGCTAGCAAGGAAGACACCTAAATATTTTATGTCCTTTATCACCCAAGTTAAAGGATAAAGTTGTTTACATCTATGGTAATCCTCATCTACCATACCCAGTGCCATCGCTTCAGTCTTAGTAACATTGATTTTAAACCCCGAGACTCGACCATAACTCTCAATCTCCTGAAACAACACTGGCAGAGAGTCCAGAGGCGAAGAAAGTGTTAAGAGGACATCATCTGCAAAAAGAGCAATCTTAGACTCCCACTGTCCAACCCTCACCCCCCCCCCCTCCGAATCTCTGAATTACCCCTAATGCTTAGAACCAATGGTTCCATCACAAGGGCAAAAAGAAGGGGCGAGAGGGGGCAGCCCTTTCGAGTACCCCTCTGTAGCTCAAAAAAGGAGGAGACCTGCCCATTAATCCGTACACAGACTTTAGGAAAAGTATACAATGCTCTAAGCCAGCCCATAAAGTTAGACCCAAACCCAAATCTCTCCAGAACCTGATGTAAAAACTGCCAATGGACCCTGTCAAATGCTTTCTCAGCATCTACACTAAGTAAGCAGTAGGGTGTCTTTTGTTGTTTCGTTAAATACATGATGTCTAAAGTATGCCTAATATTGTCAGATGCCTGCCTATTAGGAACAAAGCCAACCTGGTCTGGGTGGACCAAAGTCGGCAGAACTTTATTCAATTTAGTGGCCAACACTTTAGTCAAGATACGTACATCAACATTCAGTACCGATATGGGGCGATACGATGTACATTCGGTCACCTCCTTATTGGGCTTAGGAATAAATGCTATCCAGGCCTCTTTCATTGTACAAAATTTAACACTTCTGTGAGTATAGGTGCCAACTGAGGAGCAAAAGTTTTATAAAATTCACCAGTATAACCATCTATACCTGGCGATTTTCCAGATTTCAAGGTTTTAATGGCTTTAAACACTTCTTGTACCTCAATTGGTGCCTCCACCTGAGCCTTATGATCCAATGCCATAATTGGCAAATCTAAAGCTACCAGATATGACCGAATGGCATCTACCTTTATGGAGGAGTCTTGAGTGTATAATTCAGTATAGAACTTACTAAACCTATCTCTGATGTCTCGGAATGTTCTCAAAATCTTTCCCCTTTGCCCTTTAATATGAAAAACTGTTCTTTCAATTCTCAATTTCCGCAATTGCCAACTGTCTCCCAATCCTGTTCCTTTCTGTATAGCCCTGCAGACGCAACTTATCATTAAGAAATTCAAGATCCCTAGAAAGTAAAGCATCCAACTGTAGCCGTGCAAACTGTAATGATTTATAAATCCTAGGTGATCCTGTTCTCTTATGCTTAATTTCCAGTTCTCTAATCTGGTTTATCCAATAATGCATCTCCTTTTCCCTCTTTTTCTTAAGACTTCCCGCCACCCTCATAAAGTATCCCCTTGAAACTGCTTTAAGAGCATCCCATACAACTGCTATCGAGGGCCCAGAATCCAAATTAAAATGTAAATATTCCTTGAGTACAGTTATATATTCCTTACACACCTCATCCTGTCGCAGCAAAGTGTTATTAAAAGTCCATCTGCCCCCAAAGGTACCATCTGAGGACCACTTAAGATTCACTATACATGGAGCATGGTCAGATATCATAATATTACCAATTTGAGCGTCCAGGACATGGCCCCCCAGAGATCTGTCCACAAAAAGATAGTCAATACAGGAGTATGTGGCATGTACAGGGAGTAAAAGGAATAGTCCCAATCTGGAGATCCCGCCATGAGTCAAACAGACCCACTTCAGACAAAAAATGACTCAAATGCTTAGCTATGACCCTATCCCCCTTAGAGACAGGGCCAGACTTATCTACTTCCGGGTCCAAGGTTGCATTAAAGTCACCTCCCAAGATAAGTTGTCCACCTACCACTAATTGTATTTGTCTTTTAAGCAATTTGAAAAAGGAGGGTTACCCCATGTTAGGGCCATACACACAACCCCAAGTGACTTCTCTATCATCAAGAGTCCCTCGAATCAAAACAAAACGCCCTCTTGGGTCGCGCTTCACCTGCTTTATCTGTATAGGAAGGTCAGTCTGAAAAAGAAAAGCAACCCCTAGTTGCTTCTTGTTAGAAATGTCCGAAGCAAAGAAAATCTTTGAGTTATGAAGAATGGCAAAACATTCGTGAGCACGTTTCAGATGAGTTTCTTGTAACATCACTACCTGTGGCTTCAATCTGGTTATTTCTTGCCAAATCAATTGTTTTTTCCTAGGGGCATTCAGGCCTTTCACATTTAAAGTTACAGTCTTTAGATTAAATGTCATAAATCAAAAAGAAAATATAAGGGCCTATCAGTACAGAGCATCCGCTCTGAGAAGACTGAATGGAACCCATCCTCACCCCTTCCCACCCCCCCTACTCCAAATGTTACCCCCAGTGTGAAAAATGACAAAGGAAAAATTCTCCCCACCTGTCACACTCCTCCCTAGCAAAGTCACCAAACCCCACACACAATCCGACCCCTCGTATAACAACGAGAAAATAAGTCCTTCAACTATAGTCCACCAAGGTTCTTCACTTATTACGAAGGCAGACTAATTACACTCAAACGCGGCTTCTTTGCTTTATTAAAGACCTGCTGCCACTGACACACTATGAGGCTTATTTTCAAAGCACTTAGCCTTCCAAAGTTCCATAGAAACCTATGGAACTTTGGAAGGCTAAGTGCTTTGAAAATATGCCTCTTTGTCTTGATTTGTTGCCATCACCGAGGAGGCCTCACACTCTGGCCCTAGGAATCTCGCCTTTTGCAGAATCTGTCTGGCATTACTCATCGTGCATACCTTATGATGTTTCCCCAGTATGGTGAAGCACAAGGCAAACGGGACTGCTCAGCGGTACTTTACATTATGTTGTCCCAATGCTTCCAAGATGGGCTTCATAAGTCTCCTCTGCTGCAACGTATAGGCTGACAAATCTTGATACACCTGTACTGGAGCCTCATTAAATTGTAGATCCTTTTTCTGCCTCGACAGGGCAAACAGCTGCTCTTTATCTGTATATCTCCAAAATCTCACTACAATGTCACTTGGTTTATTATTCGGCGGCACCCCCAGGGCCCGATGTGCACGCTCAATTTCTGGAACAGGGCTTCCCAGGATCTCAGCAAGAATCTGCATACAAAGCTCTTGTACTACTTTTTTGACAACTTCTTGCTCACCCACTTCCGGGACTCCCCGAAATCTCAAGTTATTACGATGTCCCCTATTCTCCATATCATCAAGTTTGTAATGCAGCTCCTCCAATTGATTCGCAAAGCCTTCTTCTTTCTGACGCATTTGTAGCACCGTTTCCACTTGTTCCTCGACTCGCACCTCTAGATCTTCAATATGGGCCTCCATGTCTTTAAGCTCGCCTCTCAGATTATCTATTCGCTCCACAATGTCAGCTTTCATGTGAGCTAGATCTTTACATAGATCTCTCAGCAATCTGGTAAAATGTACCTCATGCTCACTGCCGACTTCTTCTTCCGACCGCACAGATTCTGAGTCAGAGGCCTCTTCACGCTGGGAGGAAACATGGCGCACTGCCACCTTGGAAACTCTCTGACTGCTACGTGCCCCTCCTTTAGCCACCAAAGTTTTTGTTTTTTGGGACATCGCGATCCGTGTACACCAAAGGTCTCGTTTAGCTCCAAAAAGAGTAAAACTTCTGTCGTTTATATTGCTAATGTTCGCTACAGTAGCAGGGTAAATCGGGAGCAACAGGTTCAGGCTGCCATCAAGGTTGATGACGTCACCGGAAGTCCATAACTAATTCTAATTCTGTGAAATTTAAACTTGGTTTTGTATAAAAATCCATTTTTCCCATTTAACTCGATGGGAAAAATGTGTTTCAAAATAGAGATTTCTACTACATTCTAAACAGTAAAAAAAAATTAAACATTCCATGAACATCTGCCTGATTGGCTGCAGAGGGTTAGATGACACAAGCCAAAAAGGTGACGCTTGCCGCCGATAGTTCACCCAAAACAATAGCAAACGTTATTGAAAACAATAGCAAAAGATTCTTAGAAATAATGGACTGCTTAAGCGTGGTCCATCTATAAAAAGTCTAAACGTGATTCAGTTGGATAGGCAGTGCCTTAAAAGGTAGAGAACAAAAGATTTTTTTCTTTTTTTTACTTATTTGACAACCTTTTAATTTATTTGAAAGCTTCCACTTCTCCTCTCCCTCCACGCTCTATCTCAGTCGATGGCACCCTCATCCTCCCCATCTCATCCGCCCGCAACCTTGGAGTCATCTTCGACTCCTCCCTCTCCTTCTCTGCCCATATCCAGCAGACAGCCAAGACCTGTCGCTTCTTTCTCTACAACATCAGCAAAATTTGCCCCTTCCTCTCTGAACACACCACCCGAACTCTCATCCACGCTCTCATTACCTCTCGCCTTGACTACTGCAACCTACTCCTCACTGGCCTCCCACTTAACCATCTATCCCCCCTTTAATCCATTCAGAACTCGGCTGCGCGTCTTATCTTCCGCCAAAACCGATATGCTCATATCACCCCCTCCTCAAGTCACTTCACTGGCTTCCGATCAGGTACCGCATACTATTTAAGCTTCTCCTACTAACCTACAAATGCTCTCAAGCTGCAGCCCCTCACTACCTCTCTACCCTCATCTCCCCTTACGCCCCTAACCTCCGATCAAAGGGCAAATCCCTCCTCTCCACCACCGCCAACTCCAGGCTCCGCCCTTTCTGCCTCGCCTCACCCTATGCCTGGAATAAACTCCCCGGGACCATACGCCAAGCACCCTCCCTATCCATCTTCAAATCCTTACTCAAAGCCCACCTCTTCAATGTCGCTTTTGGAACCTAACCATTGTACCTCTACCCATAGGCGCCGACTCGTGGGTGCTGTGGGTGCTCGAGCACCCCCAATAATCACCCACCGGAAGTTCCCTGCAGGGCGTTCCCCCTCCCTCCGAAATTTAAAAGTCACTCATCTTACCTCCTTGTCGGAGGAGTTACATCTGTAGCCCAGGAAAAGCTTGCAGGCAGGAGACTCAGAGCCAGGGGCGTAGCCAGGCACCCAATTTTGGGTGGGCCTGGGCCCAACATGAGTGGGCAGAACTCTGCCCTGTCCCACAAGTGATTTGATCTCTCCCTCTCTTGGCTGCATGCCATATGGTTTCTCAAACATCCCTCCTCCCCTGCATACCTTTTAAGTAGCAGATGTTCACCGGCAGCGAGCAGCAACTAATACACACTGCTCATGTTGGCCCCACAGCCTTCCCTCTGACACAACTTCCTGTTTCTGCATAGGCGGGAATATATCAGAGGGAAGGCTGTAGGACCGGTGCGAATAGCATGTATCAGTTGCTGCTCGCTGCAGGCGAAGATCTGCTATTTACAAGGTATGCAGGAGGGACAGTTGTTGGGAGTTTTTGGCTGGTAGGGCTTGGGGACTCCTGCCAGCCACTTCATAGGTGTGCTGCTACTGGGTGGGCCTGAGCCCAAAGTGGGTGGGCCTGGGCCCACCCGGGCCCACCCTTGGCTATGCCACTGCTCAGAGCTGTTCCGTTTGGTCTCTCTGAGCTCTGGTCCCGCCCTCATTTCCTGTTTACGCAAGGGCGGGACCAGAGCTCAGAGAGAGCAGAGTGCAGATGGAACAGCTCTGAGTCTCCTGCCTGCATGCTTTCCTGGGCTGCTGCTGCTGTAGATGTAACTCCTCCAACGAGGAGGTAAGATGAGTGACTTTTTTAAATTCGGAAGGAGGGAGGGAGATGGGGGGGTCCACCCTGGAACTCGGGTGCTTAGCATTTTCTGAATATTGTGCCATTAAGCACCAACTCTTCAAGGTCTTAGCCTTCTTGATTTTAAACATGTTCTTGTAGTAAATATTTTTTTCTGAAGTCCTTGACTAAATTGTAAGCTCAATGGAGCAGGGACTGTGTGTGATATTTATTTATTGGGATGTATCTGCACTGCGCTGTGCATGTCTAGTCATTTTCAGTAGCAGTAGTAACTCAGAAGTTGTGTTGAAAATGGAGGCAAGATGTGCTGTGTGTACACAACCAATACAAATCTTAGCCCACCTGTTTGTGGCTTTTGAAACCAAGCTTATCATGGTGTAACCAGCTGCTTTTAAAAGCTGTGTGCTGTAGCATGTTTCTCAGCAGTGCATCTACCCAGAGCACAGATGGGTTTCCTTTGTGATGTAGTGGAGATTGCTTACCTCAGCATTGCAAACTGGCCTCGCATTCACTCATAGTTAAATTGACTAGGACGCCATCAGAATGAAATGATTGCACAGGTGATAACATAAACATTTTTCTGCCTTATTTTTTACTAGTAAAAAAGGCCCATTTTTTGAGCCAATGAAACGGGCACTAGCAAGGCTTTCCTCTGCCCCCCCCCAACCACCGCACCTTCATCGTCACTGACGCCATTGCGCCGCCCTGCTCGCCGTCGATGTGTGACTGAATTGCTCCGCCCTCAATGTCATAACGTTTGACGTGAAGGCGGGGCCCAGAGACTGGGTGATTTTCATGGCTTCAGCACCACGAACTTACGAACCTTGGCTGGCTTCAGTGACGTCAGAGGATAGAACGTTGAGGGTGAGTTTTATATATATAGATTTATGTATCAAGACAGAACCAGCACCACTGGAGTGAGGCTGGTGTCTGAGTTGATGTAAGGTGCTGGCAGGTTGCAGGATTGGGTTCCATCACTGTCTTTGGCTTGTCTGCCTTAGGCTGGAAGTGCTTCTGAAGGTGACATGCCCTACACTGCCTGAAGTATATAACAGCAAGATTGTTTTTTCTGTTAAGCCTTTTTAGGGCTCTCTTTTTATGCCATTCTAGTCTAGAAAGACTAGCCTGCTTATAATCGAACGAGAAAAACGCCCAAGTTCCGACCTAAATCGGGAGATGGACGTTTATCTCACAAAAACGAATAAAGCGGTATAATCGAAAGCCGATTTTTGGACGTTTTCAACTGCACTCCGTCGCGGATGCGGACAAAGTTGATGGGGGCGTGTCAGAGGTGTGGCGAAGGCGGAACTGGGGCGTGGTTATCTGCCGAACAAAGATGGGCGCATTTCACCGATAATGGGAAAAAAGTATGCGTTTTTAGCTAGAATTTAGGACACTTTTCCTGGACCCTGTTTTTTCACGAATAAGGCCCCAAAAAGTGCCCTAAATGACCAGATGACCACTGGAGGGAATCGGGGATGACCTCCCCTGACTCCCCCAGTGGTCACTAACCCCCTCCCACCACAAAAAAATGATGTTTCACAACTTTTTATTTTCACCCTCAAATGTCATACCCAGCTCCCTGGCAGCAGTATGCAGGTCACTGGAGGAGTTGTTAGGGGGTGCAGTGGACTTCAGGCAGGTGGACCCAGGCCCATCCCCCCCTACCTGTTACAATTGTGCTGCTTAATGCTTATTAGTCGTCCAACCCCCCCAAACCCACTGTACCCACATGTAGGTGCCCCCCTTCACCCCTTAGGGCTATAGTAATGGTGTAGACTTGTGGGCAGTGGGTTTTGAGGGGGATTTGGGGGGCTCAACACACAAGGGAAGGGTGCTATGCACCTGGGAGCTCTTTTACCTGTTTTTTTGGTTTTGTAAAAGTGCCCCCTAGGGTGACCGGTTGATGTCCTGGCATGTGAGGGGGACCAGTGCACTACGAATCCTGGCCCCTCCCTCGAATAAATGTCTTGGATTTATTCGTTTTTGAGCTGGGCGCTTTCATTTTCCATTATCGCTGAAAAACAAAAACGCCCAGCTCACACATTGTTGAATAAAACATGGGCATCTATTTTTTCCCAAAATATGGTTCGGTCCGCCCCTTCACGGACCCGTTCTCGGAGATAAACGCCCATGGAGATAGGCGTTTTCGTTCAATTATGCCCCTCCATGTCAACTCTCACCTGGAGTCCCCCGGAACTCCGTTCACTGGGTACATCTCTCTAATCTGCACCCTTCTCCTCCACTGCTAACTCCAGACTCTGTTCTTTTTATCTTGCTGCACTATATGCCTGGAATAGACTTCCTGAGCCACTACGTCAAGCTCCTTCAAATCTAAGGTCGTCTTCAAATCTAAGCTAAAAGCCCACTTTTTTGATGTTGCTTTTAACTCCTAACCCTTATTCACTTGTTCAGAACCCTTATTTTATCACCCTCACTTTAATATTCTCTTATCTCTTGTTTGCCCTGTTTGTCTGTCCTAATTAGATTGTAAGCTCTGTTGAGCAGGGACTATCTCTTCATGTTCAAGTGTACAGCACTGCGTACGTCTAGTAGCGCTTTAGAAATGATAAGTAGTAGTAGTAGGGGAGGGAGGGGTCCTGGAACTGGGAGGGAGGGTGGGTGAGGGGGGGTCTGGAACTGGGAGGGTGAGAAGGGGGGCCTGGAATTGGGTGGGAGGGGGAGGGAGGCCTGGAACTGGGAGGGTGAGAGGGAGGCGGAGGGGGGCCTGGAACTCAGAGGCATGGAGGGAGCCTGGAACTTAGAGGGGGAGGAGAGGGGGCCTGGCCTGGAACTGGGAGAGTGAGGGGGGCCTGGAACAGAGGCAGGGAGGGAGGCCTGGAACTCGGAGGGAGGGACAGGGGAGGGGGAGGAGGAGGGGGAGGGGGCAGGGGAATGCACCATCTGTAAAAAAAAAAAAAGGAAAAATTCAGCACCCCCGATCATTTTGAAAAGTTGGCTCCTATGCCTCTACCCAGGTAATCTAGACTGTTCCAATTTTTGATTGTCTGCAATCCTTGTCCTTCTTGTCCTTTAGATTGTAAGCTCCTTTGAGCAGGGACTGTCCTTCTTTGTTTTTTGTACAGCGCTGCGTAACCCTGGTAGCGCTCTAGAAATGTTAAATAGTAGTAGTAGTAAATAAAAATTGAATATCACTAAAACAGTTAAAAAAATTATTGTAGCTGGTAGAAACAGCAGGTATAAACACTGTATTCTGTTCTCATTTTCTACACTGTTCTATACAAATACAGATGGCCAAATTTCAGTGAGGATATCCTGTTTCCTGATTGGTTCATCTTAAATGTTGTTGTAATCTGCATTGGGAAGCCTTGTGTTATAAAGATGGAATAGACTGCAATTAAATGGAAGTAAAATTAAACTCTTCTTTCATTGGAGCACATGAAATCACATCTTCACCTCATCTGTTACATAGAATTTTACATTTTAGATACACAAATGGATTATTCTGTTTTTAGACATGTTTCAGAGACAAGTGATTTTATAAGTCAAAATAAAAATAAATATTTTGTTTCATGCATTTCTCTTTTGTTTAAACATAACTAAATCCTATATAATAAAAAGCACCTCCAACGTTCTGAAGCTGACTCCATGGCACTGTGGCAGTGTAGGGTTCGTAAATCTGTAGTTCACCGTTTCATTGGCTCTCACTGTCCTGCAATGTCACAAGACAGAGGAGCCAATGGACGGTCTGAAAAAAAAAAGCCCAACCTGCCTGCCCGGACTGTCATTGCCACACAATTCTCCTCTATCCCCTGCCCCCCCTTCAGGCACCCACCGATTCTCCGTCGCTCCTTTGAAAGCCCTGCCCGTCTGTAGCCTTCCCTTCCATTTCGTTCCCTCAGAGTCCTGCCCTCGCGGAAAGAGGAAATGACATCAGAAGGCGAGACTCACAGGGAACGAACTCGAAGGGAAGGCTACAGACGGGCAGGGCTTTCAAAGGAGTGACGGAGAATCGGTGGGTGCCTGGAGGGGGGGGGCAGGGGAGAGAAGAGAATCGCAGGGTGGCTTCAGGGGGGCAGGGGACAGAGAAGAATTGCTGGGTGCCTGGAGGGGAGCAGGGGAGATAGGAGAATCGCTGGGTGGCAGGAGAGGGGGCAGGGGAGAGAGGACAATTGCAAAGTGGCTGGAGGGGGCAGGGGAGAGAGGAGACTCGCTGGGTGGCTGGAGAGGGGGTGCAGGGGAGAGATGAGACTCGCTGGGTGGCTGGAGAGGGGGGCAGGGGAGAGAGGAGAATCGGTGGGTGGCTGGAGGGGGGCAGGGGAGAGAGGAGAATCGGTGGGTGGCTAGAGAGGGGGCAGGGGAGAGAGGAGACTTGGTGGGTGGCTGGAGGGGGGCAGGGGAGAGAGAAGAATCGCTGGGTGGCTGGAGAGGGGGGCAGGGGAGAGAGGAGACTCGCTGGGTGGCTGGAGAGGGGGGGCAGGGGAGAGAGGAGAATCGGTGGGTGGCTGGAGGGGGGGCAGGGGAGAGAGAAGAATCACTGGGTGGCTACAGGGGGGGGGGCAGGGGACAGAGGCGACTTTCTGGGTGCCTGGAGGGGGAGCAGGGGAGAGAGAAGAATCGCTGAGTGGCTAGAGGGGGGGGGCAGGGGACAGAGGAGACAGTCTCACTCTCTCTCTGTCACACACACACACTCGCACTTTCACTTTCTCTCTCTCTCACACAGTCACTGTCAAACACACTCTGTCAAACATACGCACTCCGAGGAAAACCTTGCTAGCGCCCGTTTCATCTCTGTCAGAAACGGATCTTTTTTACTAGTAGGCTATAAGCCCCTAATGTAGTCCATTGATTTTCTTATATTTTGTTCTTGTGATGACTTATACTGTGCCAAAACTGAAAACTCTCAACTCTTCTATCTGATCAATATTAAAGGGAGCTCAGTGTGAACAATATCCAGCCTAAAAGTTTGTTTTCTGGCGCCTGTACATGAGGAATTGTGATATCCTATATAATAATTCTCACCTCCAACGTTCTGAAGCTGCCTGGGACCGTGGATCCCTTGGAGGTGGTGAGCTTCCGTCTGTAGATCAGTGACGTCACAATGACACTGCTGAGTGAATCCAATAGGAAACAGCGACCCAGGCAGGGGGAGGAGTAGGGAAACACGCTTTGTGTGTTTCCCTACTCCTCCCCCTGCCTAGGAATCAGCTTTCAGTGCCCCACCTCGGTGCATCACCCAAGTCCCTACCCCCCCCTCGGCACTTCACCCAAGTCCCTCCCCCCCTCTTTCTCCCACTCAAGTCACCCATGTCCAGCGACCCTCCCCCCCGGCGCATCACAAACCACCCCCCCCGGCGCATCACCCAAGACCCTACTCCCCCCCACGGGCACATCAATCCCCTCGCCACCCGCAACCCCCAATGGTAACGCTGTCCGGCCGCTGCTGCTTCTCCTGTTGAGCAGCAGTGGCCGGTACAAAAAGAAAAAATCCACACAAAAAAAAACAACCTGAAAAACGCAGCTCCATAGACAGCCATCTGGCATTGGCTGTCGTCTCTGCAGCCGCTCCTCCTCTCCCCTGCATGTCACTGCCCCTGGAAGAAGACCCCGGAGGAGCGCAGCGACGTCAGAGAGGAGAGGAGGACCGGCTGCAGAGATGACAGCCAATGCCAGATGGCTGTCTATGGAGCCGCGTTTTTCAGGTTGTAATTTTTTTTCGTTTTTTTCTTTTTGTACCGGCTGCTGCTGCTCAACATGAGAAGCAGCAGCGGCCGGACACCGTTACTATTGGGGGTTGCGGGTAGCGAGGGGGTTGATGTGCCCGGGGGGGGGGGTAGGGGCTTGGGTGATGCCCAGAGGGGGGGCAGGGGAGGGTCGCTGGACAAGGGTGGCTGGAGGGGGAGAAAGAGGGGGGAGGGGCTTGGAATGATTTACAAATTTAACAATTATTCCTTCTCATTATAATACTTTACTAACAACTGTATGATTACCAAAAACACACTAAAAAAAAACCCCATTGCTAGCGCCCGTTTCCTTCAAAACAGAAACGGGCCTTTTTTACTAGTTGAATAAATAAGTGTATGTTTGTGTTCCTAGTCATGCACCCAAAGGTTATAAAATCTTTTCAACATAGCCACTTAAAATGGGACCTGCTGCAGATACCTCAAGCTAAGTAGTAAATCCTGCTGCAGATAACTTGAGCTAAGCTTTAGTAAAAGACCCCTTTAATCAGTTATTAGTGGAACATAACCACAGAGGCATGGTATGGTCGCATTTTCAATATGGTAATACTAGGGCAAAGCTAAAGAACAGGTTATTTTGAGTTAGTTTCATTGGACCAAACTTGCTTTCATTGTGCCATCACCATCCAGCTGGATAGGCAGTGTCTTAAAAGGTGGAGGATAAAGGATTTTTTTCTTTTTCTTTTTTTTACATTTTGTTTCACATTATCCCAATCAAAGACGGTTTCAATGTGGCTTACATTTGAAAATACAGTGAGACAGAATAATAGAATTCAGTTATATCATGGGGGCAAGTACATGGATAAGTCTGAAACATTTAACAAAGATGAGATTACCATATATACCCAGCTGGGCATTTAAAAGTCTGTTCATTAATGATGCTGCATGTTCAGAAATCATAGCCATACATATATACGTTTATTCAAATATTATCACATCCATACACCAGAACAGGCATTCACACACACACGCTGCAAAAGTAAACAACAACGTCTACAAAGTACATCCAAAATTTAATTTTTATTTTCTCATGTTCATCTTCCAAAATTCCAGACAGCAGATGTACAGATCAGCAGGACCCAAAGCAGTCCAAAACATGTAAAGTACAAAAAAACAATATAGTTTATACCTGTTCAACCACCCTTAGGATTTACATTTGGATTTAAAAAGCAAAACTATGTCCATGTAAGAACTGGATAAACAAATTAAAGTTTACAGCAAATGTCCTTAATATGTAAAACTTAATATCAATAATGAAGGTGTGATGGAATACTCACAAGCAAGCAGCCTGAGCCAACAGATGTATTTATCATTGAACATCATTTCATATGAACTTGGCTGCTAACAGTGCGCTGAAATGGACAATGTTGGCATATTTATACTGCCTCTGAACAGAACTTCTGCATGAAGGAAGCCCCTACCTCATTATTCAATACCTCTCTGTGAAATAGCAGTAATAAAAAGAAAAAAAAAAAGTAAGTACATTTTTATAATATACCACTGCATTTCACAAAATAAAAAGGAGCAACTTCCAACATGCCATCTTTTTCTTTTGATGTAGGCACAGGAAAAAAAAAGATGTTAAATGCTCTCAGTTTCAACATATTAAACATATTTTTAAAACTGTACTTATAAATAGTAAGTCTGACTGTTAAGTACCTGATTATCATAAAATGGTGTAGGTTTTGGTGGCCCTTTACTAGGTGAAAATATCTCTGCAAGAACACAGAGAGTACCTATAGCCAGCACCTCCAAATGACGCAATGATTTAAAATGTAGAACAGATTATTAACTTTGTATCAGGATCTGGAGTTTTTGGAATATATCAGAGGACAATGGCGGGATTATAGTAGATTTAATGAACAACATAGCTCGAATATAGTATTATATTGGGAAGCAGCTAAAGCGGTATTGAGGGGACATATTATAGCGTATTGTAGTTTGAAGAGAAAGCGTAGAGATGCTGCAATACTGCGGTTAGAGACGCAAATTTCACATTATAGACAGCACTATGGGAAATGGCCAATGGCGGAAAATAAGGATAGGTATTTGGCAGATCAAAGCACCCTCAATGAACTTCTTCATCAAAGAGCAAAACAATCAGCATTATATTACAAGTATCAGCATTATAAGCATGGTAATAAGGGGGGGGGGGAGTTATTAGCGAGATTAGTGGGACAGAAGAAAGGGGCACAGCGAATTCTAGTAATGCATAATGATTTAGGGCGACTGGTATGCTCAGATAAGGAGACTGTACAGGTATTCCGGTCTTATTATGAGAAACTCTACACCCCTGATGGGGTGCAAGAGTTGGATCCTGAAACGTATTTGCATAGTTTGGACTTGCCGAGGGTATCGATGGCACAATTGGCAGGACTTAACGCACCAGTTAGTTTGGATGAAGTGATTTGGGCGGAGGGAAGAAGTTCGTTACATAAAGCTCCAGGACCGGACGGCTGTAGAGCTGAATTCTACAAATTAATGTTGCCAGATAAATAGCATGTTTTGGTAGAGTTTTGGGGGGACTGTGATAGCGAGAGGAGAATTACCTGAATCACTTTATATGGCTGAGATAGTGGTCCTTCCTAAACCTGGTAAGGATCCTAGTTATCCTGGATCTTACAGACCTATATCTTTGATCAATTATGAAGCAAAACTCTTGGCGACTATATTAGCGAATCGTTTGGCATCAATATTGCCGCTGATTATTGCAGAACCTCAGGTGGGATTTATTCAGGGGAGACAGGCGGTCAAGAATATTCGTACAGTGTTAGCTACATTGGAGAAAGTTCAGGACGCCAAGTTATCTACCTTGCTTATCAGCTGAAAAAGCTTTTGATAGGGTTAGATGGGATTTTCTATTTGCTGTTTTGCGTACTTATGGCATAGAGGGGTTTTTTGAGCAAGTCATTTGGACTTTATATAAGGACCCGGCAGCCCGGCTTTTAGTTAATGGGTGTGTTTCAGAGAAATTTATGATATTAAATGGAACTAGGCAGGGTTGTCCGTTATCCCCGTTGCTATTTGCACTAACACTGGACCCCTTGGTAAGGGAAATTATGGAGAATCCTGAAATAACGGGGGTGATGGTGGGGAATTCTGAGTTTAAGATTTCGGCTTTTGCTGAAGATTTATTAGTGCATTTGTCGTCACTGGCTAGCTCCCTTGGGGTTTTGTTGGAAAGTTTTGAAGAATGTGGGTCATTCTCTGGGTTCCGTCTCAATATGAATAAATCGGAGGGATTACCAACTGTTCCAGAACTCAAGGAGCAATGGCAGAGTGAATTCCTGTTAAAATGGGCCACGGGGAGTTTTTGGTATTTGGGAATTCTATTGCCGGCTGACCCTAGACAGATCTATAAAATTAATAATGATAATTTATTATGTGGCACGAGACAACAATTGGCTGCTTGGCAAGCTATTTCGGTTACGTTAAGTGGGAGAATCAGTTTATATCGAATGATTTTGTTTGCCCGTTGGTTATACGTATGTGCTACGGCAACTGCCTTTCGAGATCATAAACTCCTAAGGAAAGCTCTTACTCACTTCTGTAGGGGAGGGAAGAAACCAAAGGTTAAATTAGAACAATTATATGGTAATTGGCAATAGGGAGGAATGGGGCTTCCGAATATGAGACTTTATAATTCGGCGTGTATATTGAGACATCTTGTAGACTGGATTTTGGGGATGGAACACTATACTTGTTGGTCTTTGGAGAGGGACATATTTCTTCCGCTGCATCCACACTATCTACTGTATGCGCCCCAGGAGAAATTCCACCTGCGATGGAAATTGCATGTGTTGTTGAAACCTATGCGCTATGCTTGGAAATGTATGTTGATGTACTTAGGTAAGAATCATATGTGTACTGATTTCCTACCGTTGGTGGGGAATTTAGATTTTGTACCTGGTCAGGGAAAAGGTATATTTCATAAATGGGCGCTACAGAGGATATTTTATATAGCTGATCTTTTGATGGGAGATGGTACACTAAAAACGTATGCATCTCTTTTGCAAACATTACAGCCTCATCCATTGAACTATTATGCATATCTTCAGGTTTCTCATTATGTTAGGTCCATTCTGGATGGCTGTTCTCATGGGGTGCTTCCGGTGTTGGAAGTTTTTTTTCATTCCCTCACTCAATATCGACCTTCGGTTACTAGTATACATCAGAAGTATACTCCAGGCAAGAATTATGTGACCTTGACCCCACAGTTGGAGTAAAGATCATAGCTTAGGTATTCGAGAGGAAATGTTGCAGAAATTGATTCAAGCGATTCCACGTTATATTTATAATGCACTCCCGAGATAGCCCACAGGGTCCGAGTCAGTGGCATACTCCATGCTGCCAGATGACCCTCTTCGTCTGCCACCCGACCCGGCCGGCACCTGACTGCCTTAAAAAAAATATACGAAGCGGCGGCGCGGTGCCTCGCGTCTGAATGTAAAAGAAGAAAAATCTTAGTTTCTTACCTGTAACGGTAGTTTTCCGTGGACAAAGGATCTTCTAGCCACACCTCTGAATATACGCCACAATGACGTGCGTGACCCGGCTATCCAATAGCAATGCTTGAGAATTAAAAGCAACAATTAAAAGCGACAGCCCAGACAGTCAGTTTAATAATATAGCTACGACAACCAGGGAGGGATGGTGTGGCTAGAAGATCCTTTGTCCACGGAAAACTACCGTTACAGGTAAGAAACTAAGATTTTTCCATGGACAGGATCTTCTAGCCACACCTCTGAAGACTCCCAAGCATACACAGGTAACAATCATGTGATAGATCAAACATGACTAATCCAATAAACATGATGAAAGAAAATTTGTTACCTGTGGTAGGAGGAGGAGGACAGTTGTCGTTTACATTACCTCCTGAAGGATCGACAGTCCAAATAATTAATCTGTACGTGAAGCTGCATGGAAACAGTAATACTTTGAAAAGTATGCAGGGATGATCATGTAGCTGCCCTAGAGATGTAAAAATGAAGTTGAGGTCGCCATAGCACTCAACGTATGAGTTGTAACATGATGATGTGAAGCATGTTGATTATAACAAAATTTTATATATTGAGTAACAACTGAATAAAGAGTACATTTAGAGATTGGATGTCGATTTTTTTTTTTTTTTTTTACATTGTAAGAAAGACATAACTGCGAAGGTATATGACCACCTGATGTACACTGTAAATAACTTGATAATGCGCTTGTTACAGTCCAATGTGTGCAATCTATTATGTTGAGTAGATTGATAAGGAGGTAGAAAAATTACTGGTAAAATAACCGATTAACTTCTGCGAAAAAAAAAGACTCTACTTTTGGTAGAAAACTCCAGATAAGATCGTAGTATCAGATCATTATGTACAACTTGAGTATATGGGGTGAAAAATACAAGTGCATGTAGTTTCCTAAGTCTTCGAGGTGAAGTAATAGTAATAAGAAACTACGTTTTCCAAGGAAAAACATTGAAAGTAACCCAATGAAATGGTGCAAATGGAGGTTACATGAGGTTTTCTAAAACCAAAGAGAAATCCTATACTACTGGGGGTAAGTGAATTGGAGATTTATGATTCAGAAGATCTTTCAAAAATCTGTTTGCGATAGGATGTGTCATTACTCTGTAATTATCAATCAAACCAGAGAAAAACAGAAAATATGCGCAATTTGGACCTTAACTAAAGAAGTAGCCAAACCTGAGATGGATAAAAAGAGGAAATATTCCAAAAAATGAAGAAATTAGGCAAAATGTTAGGTAAATCTCATGTGTTATACAGTCATAGCGAAATCTGTTCCAGTTAGACAGATAAACAAGTCTGATCGATTGTTTTGGAAGGCAAGAATACATTAATAACTGGTTGAGAAAAACAAAACAAAACCGAATAACCTATCTGGTTACTTGAAGATACCAATTGGAAAGATGGAGTTTATTGAGACTTGGATGAAGAAGTTGACCATTGATCTGCTAGATGAGGTCTGATATTGCATGAAGAAAACCATGGATGGAGGACAGTTAACTGCATTAGTCCAGGAAACTACGCTTGCCTCGGCCAATATGTTGTTATTAGAATTGGAGGAAAGACGTAAAAGAGAGAATTTGCCCAAGAAATAGTAATACTTCTGTGGCTATCATGTTCCTTTAATACCACCTTGAACAATATTTATGACAGTTGTATTACTGTGAGGATGCAAAAAGATGTACCAGAGTACAGTGCAAAGCTGAAAAAGGTCGTGAAGAATTGTGATATCACTTGTGTAAGACAAGTATCCTGCTTAACACATCTGCAATGTGATTCTCCCACTCTGATAGATAAATCACTTGAATCACAGAAGGGAGTGATAGAATTAGGGTCTAAAGTCTGACAGCTGCTTGACACAGATGAAGAGAGCTCATAAGCCCTTGCTTATTTATAGAAAATATTGCCACCTTATTGTCTATACTAACCTATATCACTTGAGATGGAAGTAGATGTTGAAAAGTTTGAACAGCCACTCTGACCGCTCTGAATACGAGGAGAGTATGGAATAGAAGCTGTCCTGAAGTGACCAGTGGCCTTGTGTTGACAAGGGTCCTAGATGTGTCTGTCCCCCAACCAACTTAGGATGCATCTGTAGTAAGAAACTTGGTTGGAAAAAGGTGATTGGAACGGAACTCCTACAAAGAGATTTAGTTCATATGACGTAAGAGGATGTCGATACTGAATCCACTTTTCCTTAAAATACCACTGTAGAGGCCTTATGTGTAGTAGCACTAGCGGCAGAACAGCAAATGTTAAAGCCATATGTCCCAAAAGAATTTCGTGATGTTACTGAATGAAGATAATGAACTAATTGTATGAGGAAAATGAGCTCGCGGGAGTGGTGACTGTGGTATAGATTATGCAGAAACCAGATCCAGTCTCATGAAAGTCAACTTCTGTGTCGGGATCACCTGTGACTTTTTTTTATTTTTATTTTTATTTTTTTTATTTTTTTTTTATTGATCAGTAAACCTAACCTTCAAAAAGAATAATGGTAGTCTGTAAAACTTGAAGATTTTGTTGTGGAGACTGGGCTACCATCAACCAATTGTTTTGATATGAAAAACAGGAGGATTCCTTATCAATGTAACTGAACAATTTAAAAAGCAAATGTACAAACAAAGGAACCAAAAAGAGATCTCTCACAACTTATGTTTCCCAAACAAGGTCTGTATTTAAATCAATAAATTGACCTAATTGAGAACACCCTGAGCTCTGACGGTAAGCCAAAATGTATGTTTGTACTGGTAATTTTGTCCTTGACAGACAAACCGAAGGTATCGTCTTGAATAGGGATGAAATAGTAATATGTAAGTCATCATCCTGTATATCTAGGGCTGAAAACCCTACTCCTTGACTTAATGCAGGAAGTATTACAAGTAAAAATGGCATTCAAATCTTTGTTGTGGGAGAAACTTGTTGAGTTGTGTTATATCCAAGATGTAGGGGTTGTGAAAATACTAGAGAATAACCATTTTGAAGAATATGCAGAATCCACGTGTCTAATGTTATTGATCTCCAAACAATGAAAACGTGTTGAATTCTGCTCCCCACCAGACTCTGCCACTTGGAAAGGTGAAAAAGAAGGAGAAAGCTTTTGCTGCTGATGTGTCTGAACAGGCTTCTGAGAACGCTGTTCTCGAGTTGGTCCAGTGTGAAAATATGTGGATACTGAAAATTTAAATTGATAAGCAGGGCATTGATAAATAAAAGATTTACGCTGTTGAAATCTGGTTCCAGAGGTAAAGAAAGGCCACTTCTTATAACTGGATTTAAAAAATTGGTGTTTATCCTGCTCCGAGGTATCAAGTGTTATACCCAATCCTGTTCATTATACCCAGACTGTAAGCTCTCTCTTGTCAAATGTTCTGGTAGCGCTATAAAATAGTATTGGTTGTACCACCCTTCTTAAAAGCTTCAATTAGCTGTTTAACACGATCTTAAACGATTACAGGGATTTGAACTCACCACCGCTGGATTAGAAGCCAAATAAGAAAGCACCACAAGAAAGGAGCATCAGGCACCTTTCATAAACAATGAGCACCCAAAACTGAGGCTCTTAAGCATGATAACCATCTTGAAGGAATTAAAGAAACTACATTTCTGACAGAAGTATCAAAGTGATCATATAAAGTAATGACCATTTGTAAAGAAAACCCCTACTAAATTGTCATAATCTGCTGAAAAAGAGGCATATCCTGTAGAGACAATGATTGTAATTGGGACAAATCCTCCCAATTAGTAGATAAATATACTATGTGATGAAGTATATAAACATAAATAGGGGCAGATAGCATAGGAGAGTGATAATTCTTTCTTGCTAATATATCCATAAACTGGAAATCCGTTATTCTTATACATCGTAGATTACACCACCAATGATGCATGGGTAAGCTGACTCTTATGAAGACTAAAGAGTTCAAGAACCTTATATTTAGTATGTATTGATCCTTAGGTAGATTGAATAGAATATTGTATATCAATCTATGATGGTCCTGAAGCACCTGAGGTATAAGGAGCTTGACCAAATTTAAACACTTAGTGACTTATGCATTTATCCTTAGAAACCTCTTCTTGAGAAGTTAGAGAAAAATGCAATGCATGAACCAATCTATGTAAAAAAGTTTGCATAATATTCATCACAGAGAAATCTCTTCCCTGATTAGTGTACTACATATAAAAAGTAGCAGGGATTTTCTGTCCTGTCTGAATAATATGAGTGTTAGGAAGAGCTGATACAGAGAGTTGTGAGTTCACAGACAAATTGATTGGAAGAGAAGAAGAATGAGATACCCACCACAGCTTCTGCCCCTGAGGAGTGAGAGGACAAGAAGCTACGTAGATGAAATCAAATGCAGTGAGACAGCTTGTTCAGAGTGAAATATAGAACCCGAAAGTTCTGTAACCCTCTATTGAGTCTGTATAATCCTGAAATTGAACTGTGACGAGACTTTCTGGACTTCGAGGTTGGTTTTTTTTTTTTTTTTTAAACCTCCGATACAGAAGCCTATTTACAATTGTTGTTAACTAGGCAACGATACCGACAACATCCATGCCCAGATGGACTGACCTGTCAAGATGGACGGTTCTGACTGCCCTTCCAAGATGCTGAATTGGGCGCCCATGCCCGACGTCGACCTCATAGCCGACTTTGTCTGGACATCGACCTCTGGAGATGGCAGCGGTCACAAGCAAAAACATCCTAAAACGTTTGCTGTGTATACCGTGAAGAAAAGATGTAATCCCCGACACTGAGGTAAGGGGGAGAGCAGTAATTGAAGACACCTGATCCCCGGGCAGTAAGGCAAGGGGGAGAGCAGGATAATAGTATTCTCCATTAGAGCTAAAGTCTCCGATACCTGTAAAGAAAGTAGTGAAAAACTTACATTTAGATGGATGGCGATGTTGAGGTAAGTACCCTACCTGACATCGATGTCGAGTTCACTTCCTGAATTCGATCGTGATGTCACTGTTCAAGATCGTCGATCCCGTGATGAACGTCGACGTCGATCCACAGACCTGCCCATGGAGTCAGGCAAACCCTCTCGAAACGTTTGCTGTCTGATGGGCGAGAAATTGTCCTGATCCCCGGGCACAGAGGCAAGGGGGAGAGCAGGAATTGAAGTCACCTGATCCCCGGGCACAGAGGCAAGGGGGAGAGCAGGAATTGAAGTCACCTGATCCCCGGGCACTAAGGCAAGGGGGAGAGCAGGGATAATATTATTCTCCATAGCAGCTGAATCATGCGATACCTGTAAAGACAGTACTGGTAAAGATTTGGTAAGAGAACTTACATATGAAGAGTACAAAGCTGTTAAACACTGTTTCTATAAGTAAACAATTTACTACATCGTGAGACAATACAAATAATTTTGACTGACTGACTGAATAGAAAAAACCACCGGGTCGCTCTGTCAGCGCGGAAAAAATAAAACTGACTGTCTGGGCTGTCGAATGGTATTTATACTTTGCCGATGGGCGGGAATCCGCTAACTTGTTGCTTTTAATTCTCAAGCATTGCTATTGGATAGCCGGGTCACGCACGTCATCGTGGCGTATATTCAGAGGTGTGGCTAGAAGATCCTGTCCATGGAAAAATCGCTTCGGCCGGCCTTCCCTCGCTGTGTCGTCCCACCCTCTGATGTAACTTCCTATTTCCGCAAGGGCAGGACGACACAGCGAGGGAAGGCCGGCCGAAGCGATTTTTCTTCTTTTACATTCAGACGCGAGGCACCGTGCCGCCGCTTCGTATATTTTTTTAAAGAAAGTGACACTTTGTGGAGAGGCCTTGAACCCTGCCAGCTGAACATGCTGTGGCACCGAGGAAGAGCTGCTGGGAAGTTGAGGCAGTAATGAGGGCACAGTGCGGCATGGCTTGTAGGATGACCAGGTCCTGTTGGCAGTGGCAAAGCAGAAGCTGATGCTGGACCAGGTGAGAATATGCATTTGGGAGGGGAAGATGGAGATCGCTTGCACTACATGATACCTCATCAAATCTGAAACACATATACCCTGTCCCCACTCTCATCTAGATCAGACATATTGTAGTGTGCTGGTTAGCATGCCACAGTTTTTACACTGATGGAATACTAGAGGAAACTCCAGAGCATGTAGCAGAGCTCTGAAAATGAGCCACAGGACCACTGGAAGTTGCAGTGAGTACTAGATAGACAGGAAATGAGCTCACAGAAGCAGGAGTCTTGGCACACTAATAATAACAATTAAGCACTTGCAGTTAATCAGGCAGACATCTGGTGAATGTAAGGAAAAGTCAGGCTATTTACAGAAAAAAAACAGGCCAGAGCACCAAGAGGCGCTCAGCTGAGTAGCTACAGCTACTGAGCCAGATAGATGGATTTAGAAGAAAACCCCTTAGGTGGCGAATGCTTGGTGTTTAATTTTCAGAATCTCTAATAAAGCAGAACCCCGAATGCTTTCTAGCTTTATATTTAAGGTATTAAGGAACCAGCAGTGTTTGAGCAGACAGAAGAATAACGTGTATGCTGTGTGAAATGTTCTGATGGAAGCCATAAAGCTGCATTTATCCTGTGCTGTCGCAGACAGAAAGGCTGTGATGGCACTGTAGTGTCACTGGAAATGTACCCTGGTTTAGAATGTTGCTAGAGAGCTCCAAGTCGCTGACCAGAGAGCATGGGTGGAGTAACTTTATAATTAGAATAAATGTAGTAGCATAGAGCTATCCAAACAGAAGTATTTTGCCTGCCTGGAAAATGTACTTAGAAAAGTCAACTGTAAGCCTATTGGAAGATTCACCGGAACTGAGCTGTATAAAACCACTGACTGAAATCTGGATCAGAAAAGGTCTACTGCATGTTATGGTTTGAGGAAAGCACTATCGGTTAATTGGTATGGAAATGGCTTTATAAGTGGCTGTATGTTAAGCATGGAAATTTGCTAATAAGCTTATGGAGAGGTTTCCCATTTAAATTGGTAAATAAAGTATATAAATAGTACACCAGCGGACAGTTGAGTTCCTGTCCAAAAGAGCTAACCCAAAGGTACCTTTACCACAATATTTAGACTCTCAATTCTCATCTTGTATGTCTTCTGGTGCAGGCCTTGCACCATTTTGATGCACCATTTTGCTTTTCTCTGGACAACCTCTAGCCGTGTTCTATTGTTACCAAGATACAGCTTCCAAAACTAAAGTATTCAAAGTGAGGTCTCACAAATAGCCTGAATGGGCGGATGGAGGGGAGGGCAGGGAGAGAGAAGAAATGCTGGACATGGGTGGATGGGGGAGAGGAGGGTTGCTGGACATGAGTGGATGGAGGAGAGGGAAGGGAGAGAGAAGAAATGCTGGACATGGGTGGATGGAGGGGAGGGCAGGGGAGAGGAGGGCTACTAGACATGGGTGAATGGAGGAGAGAGAAGAAATGTTGGACATGGATGGAGGCGAGGGAAGAGTGAGGAAGGAGATGAGATGAGGGAAAAGGAAGAGAGGAGAAAAACTGCACATGGATGTAGAAAATAGGCAGAAGCTGGATCCACTGGACAGTCAAGTCTGCGGAGGACCCAGCTTTTACTTACGGATGTAGGGCAAGAAATGAAGAAGAGAGGTGGAAAGTAAAGAAATAAATGGAAAGGAAGCCCTGGAAACGGAGTTAAGAGGACAGATAGCAGCAGAATCAGATACTGAGCCAGCATGATCAGAAAAACAAAGTCACCAAAGGTAGAAAAAATCATTTTATTTTCATTTTAGTGTCTGGAATACGTCCAATTTGAGAATTTACATCTGCTGTCTTATTTTGCACTGGATATACTGGAGCTGTAACAGCTTACAGAAATTATTTATAATGAAAAAAAAATCACATTATTTTTTTCTCTTATACTAGTATAATATTTTCAATGATGTCTGTTTATATGCACTATGGCTGGTATAAGGGGTGTGGCTAATGTGGGTGTGGCTACAATAGGGGTGGAGTCATATGTGGTGACTCCGCCCACAGTGAGTACCGGCACCTTTTTTTCTACAAAAAAAGCACTGCCAATAACCGAAGTGAGGCTTACCGGCCTGTAGTTTCCAGCTTCTTCCCTATCACCACTTTTGTGAAGAGGGACCACATCCGCCGTTCTCCAATCCCTCGGAACCTTTCCCATCTGCAAGGATATATTAAACAAATCTTTAAGAGGACCCGTCAAAACCTCTCTGAGCTCCCTCAATATCCTGGGGTGGATCCCGTCCGGTCCCATGGCTTTGTCCACCTTTAGCTTTTCAAGTTGTTGATACACACTTTCTTCCGTGAATGGTGCTCTATCCACTTCATTCTCATTTGTACTATTTCCAGTCCATCGCGGTCCTTCTCCAGGATTTTCTTCTGTGAAAACAGAACAAAAGTATCTATTTAGCAAATTTGCTTTTTCTTCATCATTTTCCACATAGCAGTTCGCAGTATCTTTTAGTCTCACAATTCCCTTTTTAGTCATTCTCCTTTCACTAATATACCTGAAGAAATTTTTGTCACCCCTCCTTACATTTCTAGCCATTTGTTCTTCCTCTTGCGCTTTTGCCAGTCGTATCTCTCTTTTGGTTTCTTTCAGTTTCATCCGGTATTCCTCCATGTGTTCCTTTTCTTGAGTTTTTCTGTATTTCTGGAATGCCAACTCTTTAGCCTTTATTTTCTCAACCACTTGCTTGGAGAACCATATCGGTTTCCTTTTTCTCTTGCTTTTATTTACTTTCCTTACATAAAGGTTCGTGGCCCTATTTATAGCTTCTTTCAGCCTGGACCACTGTCCTTCCACTTCTTGTACTTCCTCCCAGCCCATCATCTCCTTCCTCAGGTATTCCCCCATTTTACTAAAGTCAGCACGCTTGAAATCCAGGACTGAGTTTTGAGTGGCCGCTCTCCACTTTAGCTGTTATATCAAACCAAACCGTTTGATGATTACTGCTGCCCAGGTGGGCACCCACTCGGATATTTGACACGCTATCCCCATTTGTGAGCACCAGATCCAGTGTCGCTCCCTCCCTCATGGGTTCCATCACCATTTGTCTGAGCAAAACACTTTGGAAAGCATCCACGATCCCTCTACTTCTTTCCGATTCCGCAGACGGAACCTTCCAATCTACATCCGGCAGATTGAAATCTCCCAGCAACAGCACCTCTCTCTTGCTTCCCAACTTTTGAATATCTGCGATCAGGTCTTTATCTAATTCCTCCAATTGTGTCGGAGGTCTGTAGACAACACCCACGTGGACAGAGGTTCTATCATCTCTTTTTAAGGTGATCCATATCACTTCTTCCTTTCCCCAGGTCCCTGTCATTTCAGTCGCAATGATATCATTCCTCACATACAGAGCTACTCCTCCACCTTTACGACCCTCTCTATCCTTCCTAAATAGATTATAGCCTGGTATGTTTGCATCCCATTCATGGGAACCATTGAGCCACGTCTCCGTGATTGCAACAACATCCAAGTCTGCCTCCAACATCAGAACATGTAGTTCTTTACATCCTGCATAAATTCCATTGCAGTAATCTAAGTGGCTTAATACCATTGATTGTATTAGATTGCGAAATACATCTCTCGGGAAGAAAGGTTTTATACGTTTAAGTTTCCACATTGAGTGGAACATTTTCTTTGTGGTGGAATTTACTTGGCTTTCAAGTGTCAGGTTGCGATCAATTATAACGCTGAGTATTTTTAGGCGATCCGAGATAGGGAGGGTGTGGTCTGGGGTGTTAAAGGTTGTAGGTTTAAACTTATTGTGTTGAGATGAAAGGATGAGGCAATGAGTTTTTTCAGTGTTCAGTTTCAATTGGAATGAATTTGCCCATGAGTCCATTCTGTTCAAACCGATCTTGATTGCATTGGTGATTTTTGTCAGGTCGTGTCGGAAAGGAATATAAATTGTGACATCATCTGCATAGATGAATGGGTTAAGGCCTAGATTGGATAAGAACTTGGCCAGTGGAATCATCATTATGTTGAAGAATGTTGGTGATAGCGGTGATCCTTGAGAGACTCCGCAGTCTGCTTTCCACGGTGATGATATGCTTGAATTCGATTTTACTTGATATGTTCTAGAGGTTAGAAAACCCTTAATCCAGCTAAGTATATTTCCACCTATCCCAAAGTAGTCCAGAAGATTTAGTAGAATATTATGGTTTACCACATCAAATGCGCTCGACATGTCAAACTGAAGGAGTATTCTTTTACCTTCTGGCCTGTCTAATTGCATATTTGTATTTTCTTTGTACTTGTTTCCATGCACTGAGTGTGTGTTCATTATTTGCTTTTTTCCATGCTCGTTCGAGTTTCCTGGATTATGTCTTTAGTTTCTTTAGTTCATCATTGAACCATGGTATCGAGTTTTGTCTTTCTGATGTTCTAGTTATTAAGGGTACCAGTATGTCTAGTACGCTTCTACATCTTGCGTCCCATTCTGAGAGGTAGTGAATGGAATCAGTTCGTGCATCATAGAGCGCACCTTTGGACAACTGAAAAAACAGGTTCTGATGTCTAGATCATTCTGGAGGGGAGCTCCTGTACAACCCCCAAAAGGTTCCCAACATCTTTATGGCCTGCTGCATGCTACATAATGTGGCCCTGCGCAGAGGACAGGCCCTCCCAGAAGATCCACAGCAACCAGAGCAGCAGGCCCCAGATCAAGATGAAGAACCCCCTCCACCTCCCATCCACAGAACAGAGAAGAGTGCCGACCAGCTGGGGTCCAAATCAGGCAAAGACTCATTGAGACAAATTTTTAGTGATGGTAAGAAATGAACATTTCAATGACACACCAGTTACACACCACCACCACACCCTCCTACCACCCGCTCTGTGCATATTCCCCTCCCTCCAATCCTCACACTCCTTCCTCTCACCTCCAATACACACCCCAACCTCCACCACCCCCAATTCCCCAGCATGTCTGTCAGAAAAACTATTGCCTACTTTCCCCTCCCCCATTGCCTCCTACCCCTCTCACCCTGTTCCTGAACAGCTGGTGGCAGTACAGTTGCTGCAGGAGGAGAACTCTGTTCAGAGTCCTCCCCTGATGAACTTCCACTCTTCTCAGTCTAGACAAGGCAGCCTGGTGTCTTGGCTGCTCTCTGGAAGTCTGGCCACCTTGTTCGCTGGGTATTGCCCTGCAACCTGGGCACATGACCCAGAATGGAAGCTAGTGTGGTGGCTGATGATGACCTGCGAGCTGGTGGACCAGTGGCTGTGGGGGACAAGGATCCCATCATCCTGGTGGAAGGAGACGGGTACCTGTTGGCCACAATTGTAGTAGCTGTGGCTGCTGGGTGCTGGTGCATTAAGGCATTAGTATGAGCTTGAATGTCTTCAAGTAGCCCCTTGAAACTATGCTCCAGCTGTGTGAGGTGCTGGACAACTTCTTTTTGTGCCTGTACCCCTTCCCGTAGCAGCTCCAATTTCTGCCTCCGATATTCTTCCAGCTGCACACTGTGGCCAAGCAGTTGTGTAGCAAGGTGCAGCAGCTGCTTCCTCTGGTTGGATGGCCTGTGTTGATTATGTGTCTCCCCTTCAGCCTCTTCATCTTCAGTGTCAACATCAGCAAAGGCTGGGGGGGGGGGGGGGGGTAGAGGGAGGTCATCTCCAGCTGCATCATGTGTTTCCTCCACATGTGACTGGCTCTGGATGGTGTCCTGTGTAGCCAGACCTCCAGGTCCACTGGTTTCCTATATTGATGCAGGCTTCTCAACCTGCCCTTCAGTGTGCTCGGGCTGGTGGCCACTAGGGCCAGCTTCTGTTTCATCACCTGCACAGCAACAGGGGAGGAAGTCTGCTTGTAACAATAACCAACCTGCCACTGTTTTGCAGCATTCATATACACACCTCTACATGTGAACATCCAGCAAACAGATGGTGAGGAATGGCATTGGCAGGCAACTCATAGATGTCATTCTACATGCAACACTACTGGAAATGAGGAGCACTGTGTACTTCAGAGCATAGGCGGTCGGTGGCCCAACTGTTTGAGGAGGCTAAAGGAGGCGGAGTTAGGGGTGGGGCCAGGGGCGGGGCTTACATCCATAATTGTCTGACAACACACAGAAAAAAATAAGTAAAAATAAAATAATCACAATTAATACCTTTTATTAAATTTAGATATTAGATATGTATCATATGTCAAAGAATAAAGTGGTTGCTCAAAGCAATGCTAACCACAGTCGCTCAACTGCAAAACACTATGCACAACTTTGTGCAAAAACACACTCATAACCTTACTATACCATAAATATTAAACTGGGCAGACCTAATACACCAATATACCATCATACGGAAAATGCAGACCGTCAACAATATGAATCAAGGGATCATAATATCACAATTCTCATGCAGAGCCACAAAACACCCTTTTAGGGTGGATAGTGTTCAGAATGAGCTCCTTTTATTAACGACCATACGTAGATCCTTCAAGAGGTAGTGTGTCATGATTTAGGCTCGACACCCTTTCTGATGTTTTGGTGCCACCTCAGTAAGGCCAACACACAGTCTCTCCACTGCAAAACACTATACACAAACTTGTGCAAAAACACACTCATAACCTTACCAACCATAACAGCACTAATTCCAAGGACAGGACCAGCTACAACCTTATGCGTGGAAAGGCAGCACTATAATTACACCTGGCTCTAAAACACCAGTACACAACCTAGTGAAACAAAAAAAAAAGGGGCTGCAAATACTACACACTAGCAGAATACTGTATCTTGATCACACATGAAAAACACATGACACAACAGATATGAAGGCAAAATACTGAACTGGAAAGTTACCTCAAGAAGTCAGACTCAGCATGAAGCAATACGAGAAAAATTGAAACTTGCATGCAAAATATCACAGATGCACATTTCCAAAAGCTGACATATTCCAATTAATAAATTCTGAATTAAAAAAATGTTTTCTACCTTTGCTGTCTGAGCATTTAGTTTTTCTATTAGCTTTGGTCCCAGTGTCTTCTGTTTTATGCAGTGTCTTCTTTCCATTTGATATTTTTTCTCTCACCATGTCCACCATTCTTCTGTCCCCTTATTCGTCCTGTCTACCATCTGTAGCCCTGTCCCTATCTTTTCTCCAGTTTCAACATCTGCCCTCAAAGTGTTCCAATCCAGCACTTAAATTCAGCAATTTTCCCTCCATCCATATCCAGCATGTCTCCTCACTCCACTCCCCTCCATCCATGTGCATGTACTTCCTCTGTCTTCCCTCCCCTCCATCCTTGTCCAACATTTCTCCTTTCTTCCCTGCCCTCCATGTCCAACAACTCTCCATTCTCCCCTGCCCTCTCCTCCATCCATCCATATCCAGCAAATTTCCTCTCTCCCCTGCCCCCATTCATCCATCCATGTCCAGCAATTCTCCTTTCCTCTGCCCTCTCCTCCATCCATGTCCAGCAACTCTCCATTCTCCCCTGCCCTCTCCTCCCATCCATCCATATCCAGCAAATTTCCTCTCTTCCCTGCCCCTCCATCCACCCATGTCCCTCAATTCTCCTCTCTCTCCCCTGCCCTCCATCCATCCATGTTCAGCAACTATCCATTCTCCCCTGACCTCTCCTCCATCCATCCATATCCAGCAATTCTCCTCTCTCCTCTGCCCTCCCCTCCATCCATGTCCAGGAACTCTCCATTCTCCCCTGCCCTCTCCTCCATCCACCCATATCCAGCAAATTTCCTCTCTCCCCTACCCCCATTCATCCATCCATGTCCAGCAATTCTCCTCTCTTCCCTGCCCTCCCCTCCATCCATCCATCCATGTCCAGCAACTCTCCATTCTCCCCTGCCCTCTCCTCCATCCATCTTCAGCAATTCTCCTCTCTCCCCTGCCTTCCCCTCCATCCACCCATATCCAGCAATTCTCCCTTGTTTCTCCCCCCATGCAGTATCTATACCTCTCCCTCTTTCCCTCCCAAATGCAGTGTCTATCCCTCTCCCTCGTTCCCCCCCCCCCCCGAATGCAGCATTTATCCCTCTTGCTCCCTCCCTGCAGTCCCTCTAATTTAATCAGATCACCGCTACTGACAGGCTCTCTCTCTCATCCCCCCACCCCCCGATGCAGCGTCTATCCCTCTCACTCCCTCCCTGCAGTCCCTCTAATTTAATCAGATTGCTGCTACTGTCAGGTTCTCTCTCATCCCCCCACCCCACGATGCAGCATCTATCCCTCTCACTCCCTCCCTAGCCGTGGTCTGTCTGTCATGTAGCCTGGGACTTCACCGTAGATAATTTTGTGGACCAGGGTGCAGATTTTGAAGGTAATACATTCTTTGATTGGGAGCCAGTGCAGTTTTTCTCGGAGGGGTTTGGCACTTTTGAATCATATTACTAACAATAGCTCTGTAAGTTCATTTTTCAATTCTACCAGTACTCTGGGATGGAATGTTACCCAGTCAAAATAGCCCCATCAAAAAAACCCTGACAAAATGGCCCCAATAAAAGAGCCCCACACAAAATAGCCCAGATAAAAAACCCAAACAAAAAAGCTCCTGACATAGTAGCCCCCAACATAACAGCCACTGTCAAAACAGCCTGTCCACAATATATCCCCTGACAAATTAGCCCCCTGACAAAAGGGCCCTACCAGGCTGCCCAGAATATGGCCTCTGACAAAGTAGCCCAAACAGTACCAGACGGGGCAGAACTTGCGGCACATTGAAAGAGGATCTGCCCAACTTTTACGTATAAAAGATCCCTGTATTCGAGGAGAACTGATCACCAGCCATCCCAGGAAGTCTTATCTCTACTACTACTTCCTGTTACCACATAGGCGGGATGTGGCAGAGACAAGGCAGACACGAGTTCTGGGGTTGGCTGTTGATAAGTTTTCCTCAAATACGGGATCCTTCAAAAGAAAAAGTCAGTTGGATCCTCTACAAGTAAAAGTCAGGATATTTTCATGCAGTGTGCAGCAAGTAAGTTCTCCCCCTGTCTAACACCTTGCTACATACCATTTCACAAACAGGGAGCATATCAGATGATTTACCTTTGGAATGCCAGGGTACTTCTGACTCTATTAAAAGCTATTAAAAAGGTTTCCCTCCAGATATGCACATAAACTTGTACACACACAGCAACTGACTTTTTCTTTTGAAGGATCTAGGAAATTGTGTAAATATATGCACTTTTTATTTTTGTCATAGGGCTAAGAACATAAGAGTACCCATACTGGGTTAGGCCAATGGTCCATCTGGCCTAGTATCCTGTTTTTCAAACAGTGGCCAAGCCAGGTCACAAGTACCTGGCAGAAAGCCAAATCATGGCAACACACCATACTACTAATCCCAGGGCAAGAAGTTGCTTCCCATGTCTGTCTCAATAGCAGACTATGGACTTTTCCTCCAGGAATTTGTCCAAACCTTTTTTAAACTCAGATACGCTAACCGCTGTTACCACATCCTCCTGCAAAGAGTTCCAGAACTTAACTATTTGTTGAGTGAAAAAATATTTCCTCCTATTTGTTTTAAAAGTATTTTTCTTCCTCAAGTGTCCCCTAGTCATTGTACTTTTGGAACGAGTAGAAAATCGATTTACTTCTACTCGTTCTATTTTATCAAGCTGCTTTTGTCTAGGGTCATTTTGTTAAGGGCTATTTTGTTATGGAATATTTTTTACAAGGCTATTTTGTCAGACCTATTTTGCCCGGGCTATTATGTCGGGGTGCCCCTCCTGCACATCATGTGCTCCACTAAGGACTAGGTCTTGAATTTTTCCTTCTCTCGTTGGCTCCTGAAACAGCTGCTCCATAAAGCAGTTATTGATTTAATCAAGGAATTTTACTTCCCTAGCATGCACTGCTGTTACATTTACCTAGTCAATATCAGGGTGATTGAAATCACTCATTATTATTATGTTGCCCAGTTTGTTAGCCTCCCTAATTTCCAATAACATTTCTACATCTGACTGTTCATCCTGGCCAGGCAGACGATAGTACACTATCACAATCCTTTTCCCCTTTACACATGGAATTTCAGTCCATAGGGATTCCAAGATGTGTTTCATGTCCTGTAGAATTTTTAGTCTATTTGATTCAAGGCCCTCCTTAACATATAATGCAACTCCTCCACCAATTCGATCCACCCTATCACTACAGTATAACTTGTACCCTGGTATGACAGTGTCCCACTGGTTATCTTCCTTCCACCAGGTCTCAGAGTTGCCTATTATATCTACCTTTTCATTTAGGGCAATATATTCTCCCATCTTATTTCTTAGGTTTCTGGCATTTGAATATAAACATTAACACAGTATTTGTTGTTCCTATTCACAACTTGCTCAGCAGTTGACAGTGTTTTAATTTGCAATCTTGAAAATCTGTCTGCTTTTTATTTAAAGATACCTGGTCTACTGTGGTTTCAATTGCCACCTCGCTATCGGGATGCCCTACCTTCTCTGTATGGTGATATATTTTAAAGATACCTTGTTCTGAACCATGCACTTTTGAGTGACTCTTGGCCTTCCCCCAATTTCTAGTTTAAAAACTGCTCTATCTCCTTTTTAAATGTTGATGCCAGTAGCCTGGTTCTATCCCGGTTAAGGTGGAGCCATCCTTTCTGAACAGGCTCCCCCTACCCCAGAATGTTTTCCAGTTCCTAACAAATCTAAATCCTTCATCCCTGCACCATCGTCTCAACCATGCATTGAGACTTCAGAGTTCTGCCTGCCTCTTGGGTCCTGCGCATGATATTCACTGGTACATTGGCTTCCGGTGCCCACATTTACTTTTGATCATCTCCCTATAAATGTTTTAGTGCAGGGGGGGTCTTAAAATTTTTTCAACAGTGGGCCCACATGATCAGAAACCTGTACAGGCTGTATGAATTTAATAGACTGTTACAGCATCATTTATTTTCCTCAAAATCTGTGAATCTCTTCTGAAACTGTGACTTTGTATCCACTATATAGCCCTGTAGTGCTTCCAAATCATGTGTGCTAGCCAGTCAAGTAAAAAAAAAAAAAAAAACCTTTGCCCTAACAATCTCAAACGGGCTGCATCTCAAGGTCAGGTGGATAGCATTTGACCCATTAAATGTTCCTGTTTTGGTAACTAGTAGGGATGTGCATTTGTTTCAAACAACATGGAAAATGTCAACATGTTATTTCATGTTGTTGTTTTGCATGAAACAACATGACAAAACTCCAAATTTCATTTTTTTCTTGTAAATAGTATGCGCTTTTTCCAAAGAGCACACACTATTTACAACATTGCCCCCCCCCCACCCCCAAAAAACAAAAACAAAACAAAAATTCATATAAATGACATAGGAAGCTAAACAAAACAAAAAAAGATTCATTTGTACAAACCTAGTAACTAGCACCGAGTTATTTGGACATACAGGGAATTAAGCAACAAGTGTTTCACACATAAGAGAGCCAACAAAATGAAAAGCCACAGTTATACATTTGAGATGTATAAATCTAAGGGGTGGGAGGAGGAGGGAAAGGAAGAGTGAGACGTGAGGTACTGGTGGTGCACCAAGGAGACAGTCCTCAAGATAATCACATCTTAATAGACTGATTTATATTAATAGCTCAAGGGCAATTATAAATTGGTACACTAGTACTTTGCTGTCCCCAGAGAGCTTATAGTAAAGACTCCTATTTACTAAGTTGTGTTGTGGCAATAATGTATGTTATTTGACAATAATACAGCCTAGTGCAAGATTTTTTCCACAGCACATGTAATAATGAGCTGTGAAATATCCAAATGAATACAGAGTAGTAGCTCTTTATTATGGAAAATAAATAATGCAACTTGTGTTAAACTTCAAGCTGCATTATTTATTGCAAGTTACCACCAACTCAAGAAGAGATGTTAGCTTTCCACCAGGAACATCAGCCCACAAATATTGAGCTGATACTCCTGGGAGTGCTCAGAAAAGGCGGGTGATTAGTCCAAAATAACCCTGCCCAATTCCTATACAAGAATGAGAGTGCCACCCCCCCCCCCCAGGACACACTCTGAATTCATTTAATATCAGAAGGCCCCCTACCCAACTCCCTGCTCTCCCCACCCCCCCAGCCATCTATTGGTGGGTACATGGTGAGGCACAAGTGATTTTTAGTTAGTCCTTGCCAGATGGCTTCTTCCATACAAATGGCATCCTTCAGGTCTCTCTACTAGTCTTGCAGTACTACCATTAGGAATCAGGATGCTAGGTAAAAGGAATGTTCCTTTATTTGGCACACTGACCCCTAGCAGAAGTACTGCGAGACTACCACTACAAATCTTAGCTAAAGTTTTATGTAGTCAGATTGCTCCTGCTCCCCACTAGCCACTAGGGAGACCAAATGAGGTACTAGGGCAGGGATAGGAGTAGGAAGCTTTATGATTTGTAGTAGGTCTGAAGAAGGTTTTCTAATTTGTCATGAATCTTAGGTGTATAATTGTCTAGGCTCGTGCAGAGTGTTGCTCTCATTTTTCTATGGGGCTCAGGGATGGGGTGAGGGGGCGGGCAGGCTACTTCTGGAAAACATGCTGGAAAACATAAGGAAGAGAGGGCTAAGAGAGATGATGTTAGACATGTGGGGAAAGAGAGAGGGAGAGATGCTGGACAAAGGACAATGAAAGGGAAGGAAGGACGAGAGAGAGATGGATTACTGGGGAGGGAGGAGAGAGGGAGGGAGGGAAGAAATAGGGAGGGGTCCATGGGGGGAGGAGCAGGAGGGAAGAGAGATAGATCAGAGAAGGGCGATGAAAACGATAAAAGGGATGGAAAGACTTCCCTATGAGGAAAGGCTGAGAAGGTTACGGCTCTTCAGCTTGGAGAAAAGGCGGCTGAGGGGTGATATGATAGAAGTCTACAAGATAATGAGCGGAGTAGAGCAGACAGATGTGAAGCGTTTGTTTACACTTTCAAACAACAACAGAACCAGGAGACACAAGATGAAGCTAGAATATGGTAGATTTAAAACAAACAGGAGAAAGTTTTTCTTTACTCAGCGTGTAGTTGGACTCTGGAATTCGTTGCCAGAGAATGTAGTGACAGCACCTGGCCTTGCGGAGTTTAAAGGGGGTTTGGACAGATTCCCAAGGGAAAAGTCCACTGAACATTATTAATTTACTGGGGGGGGGGGGGGGGGGTTGCCGTGTTCTTGAAGCCTGGATTGGCCGCTGTCAGAGACAGGATGCTGGGCTTGATGTACCATTGGTCTTTTCCCAGTATGGCAGTGCTTATGCTCTTATGTTCTTATGTCAGGAAGATGCTGGGGGGTGGACGGGAAGGGACAGGGAGATGTAAAACTACAGGGTGGGGTACAGAGAGAGGGATGAGATGCTGGGCTACAATGGTGGAAGGAAGGAAAGGGAGAGGGAGGGGAGATGCTGGGAATAGTGGAACCATGTGGGAGAAGCCATGAGGGAGTTGTCAAAGAGAAGAGGGAGTGAGTATAGAGAGTAGAAATGCGGTAATGGGGAGTAGATGAAAGAGAATGGAATAGGAGGCTGGGGAAGGAGTGAGAAGGGAAATGGGAGAGCTAGAGGGTAAGACAAGGAGATGGAAAGTTGATAGGTAGGTGAAGTTAAAAGAAGGAGAACAGTGTGAAAGAAGGTAAAAATTGAGTGGACAGAGTCAGAAAAGAATGAAGGAAAGAGATAAAACAGAAATATCATTATGTCAGAGGCAGGTGTAGAGAGGGAATGGAACAAGACAAGAGGAGAGAAGAGAAATGACAAATGGACAGCAGCCACTGGAAAAAAAATTTGCAGAAGACTGGAAAGCAGAAAAGAGAAACAGAGACCAATATGATAGAAAAATAAAATGTCAACAATGTAGAAAGAATTGTTTTATTTTCAATTTACTAACTGGAATACGTTATCTTTGGGAAATGTGAATGACAGATAACTTTGTATTGTGTTCAGTGCAAAATGAAATGCATTTCTATTTTTATTTCTCAAGACTTGTAATACATGCTGAGTTTGACTTCTTTGGTTCCCAGTTAAATTTTTTTCTTCAAATTTCTATTTCTAATTTGTGATCCCTGTATTTGGTGAGGGTCTGTGTGAGGCTAGTGCATGTAGTTCTGTGTAGAACTCTGTGGAAGTGTCATGTTTTACCAGCAGTAGGTGTATCGGTGTTTTAAGACCCAGTGTAATATTTGTAGTACTGCCTATTCATAGGTAGGGTTCTTGCTGCTGGAATCATAGGATTACTTTTACTGGTGTATATAACTTGTTTGCTACATGTATGCTGAGTTAGGATTTTTTTTCAAGTTATGTATTATTTCACAATGTGCCTAGTAGTGGAGACATTTATGTTGCTATTGCTCAGATTACCTGAAAATCAGAATATTTTTTTGAATGGTGATTTCCATGGAGAAATGTCTTTGCTCTGATCTGCAGCTGTTTATTTTTGTGGATGCAGAGCACGTCTACATTTAACTCATAAGAACTGCTACAGTGTCAGATCAAATGTCCATGAGGGATCTTGTATGAAGTGTGTCACATATGTGAGCATCATCTGACTGAAAAAATACTGCCTTAAAGCCTCAGCAGGATTTAGCAAAACAACATGCACATCTTTCAAAATGTATATTCCAGTTGCACTGCTAGAAATCCTCATTGTGCTGGTGAAACCTCACCCTTTGAGATGGGCCATTCTTGGCATCTCTGTTTTATCCACTTAATTCCTGCAGTTACCTGGACAAATCACTTTTAATATGAACTCCAAAATAATTACATTAAAAGGGAAAATATTTACAAAACAGTGATAACAACAGTAGAAGAAATTACAGGATGCAGATATAAAACTAAGTCCCAAAACAAGCGGTGTGGTGCAGAAGTTTATTAATTGGTAACAAAGTCTCAACATGAATTGTGTTTCGGCTGCAAGGCTTGCCTCAGGAGTCTGTACCAAGAACTGCTCAGTTATAATTGACTTGTAAGGTGAAACATCAAAAGCTGATACTGCACAAAGTAAAACGCTCTTCAATGCAAAACACTAAGAGTGAACATTTAATGTTGTCTTGATTGCGCTGTAAGACAGCCCAAGTGTACCAGCTTGTTCTTCCTGTACTTGAAATAAAAATAAGAACATAAGAACTGATATACTGGGTCAAACCAAAAATCCATCAAGCCAAATATCCTATTTCCAACAGTGTTCAATCCAAGCCACAAGTGCCTGGTGGAATTCTGAACAGTAGCAAGATTCTACCAGCCAGAAAAGAGGGGGGGAGTACTTTGGTGGGGTAGGGAGGAGGAAGGAGAGAAAACCCAGGGTGTGCTAACTGGCTTCTGGGAAAGCCAAGAATAGGGGCAGCGACTGTGTCACGTACTCAAATCTGGAACTGGGTTGTGAGCCCTTGGACCACTGCCGAGGAGCGGCAGTGGCAGGCAAAACCACCCCACACCAGGGGCAAGGCAGAACTCTGACAACAGTTAGGCTTCACCTGTACCTGGCCACTTTCCAAAAGGAGTTAAGCTCCCAGCTTCAGGTGGCCGACTGGACTTTGCAGGGCAGGGCAGGAGCTGGATAACAGCTAGGCAGCACAGGGACTGAGTGTCAGAGGGGAAAGAAAGGAACATGGGCAGCAAGGCAGAAAACTGGGCTAGACAATACAACACAAGGCAGGGACAGGACAAGCTAGGGGACAGAAACTGGAAGCTGCAAGCAGCCACTGAAACAGGGAACAAAACACTGACTAACAAGACACAGAACTAAAAGCTGCAGAGCAGCCAGCAGGAAACAAACAAACAGACAAGGACTAAACACCAAACTACCACTCAGAGACAAGCAAACAAACAAACAATCTAATCTAACTATCCACAGACTAGCAAGAACAGACAAGAATCAAGGCAGGCAAAAACTAGAACTGGAAACAGCAGAAGTGCACCAGCACCCCAACATACCAGGGCCTTAGACGCAATGCAAAGGCAAGAAGACATGTTCTAAATGGCTGATAAGCCCAGAAGCAGTTGGAACTCAGCTGCTGCAATCATCAGGCAACTACGGGTGCTGTGCAGGCTCAAACGGCACAAGCAAACCCGGCAGCCTGGAAGATCCGGACCGGACTAGGCTGAAATCTGGAACGGGTGACGGTCCACAGCAGCCACCGGTTCTGGCCACCAGAGGGCGAGATGAACACAGACGTAACAGACTGGCTGCAGGTGAAGCCCAGGCTGATGGCTGTTTGCACTTCCTAGACTAGTCACGTGCTGCCGACTCTACCACTTGACTAGTTCCAGAATGTATGAGAAGAGGAATGCTCAGCATTTTTGTATAGCTCAATGTGTGTGCCTTGGTATCTGAAAGAGGGATTAGGAGGTGGGGACTATTGGCTGTGTGCTTTTGCCAGCACCATTCAAAGGTGCATTATAAGGCCTGATTTACTAAGCATTCTCCCATATTAGATTGTAAGCTCTTTGAGCACGGACTGTCTTTCTTCTATGTTTGTGCAGCGCTGCGTATGCCTTGTAGCGCTATAGAAATGCTAAATAGTAGTAGTAGTAGTAGTAATATAGACACAGAGGCCTAGCTTTACTGAAGTGTGCTACTATGTAAATCATTTCTAATTTGCATTAACGTGTGCTAGTTACCCAAAGTCCAATTTTATGCAGAAGGAGCTGCTTACTAATAATTTATTTATTTATTTTAGATTTTGCTCACACCTTTTTCAGTATTAGCTCAAGGTGAGTTACATTCAGGTACTCTGGATATTTCTCTGTCCCAAGAAGGCTCACAATCTAAGTTTCTACCTGAGGCAATGTAGGGTTAAGTGACTTGCCCAAGATCACAAGGAGCAGCAGTGAGATTTGAACTGGCCACGTCTGGATTGCAAGACCGGTGCTCTAACCACTAGGCCACTCCTCCACTAATGTATGTTAATGGCATTAACCTGGTAGCATACATTATTAAATCTAGCTGTAGCAGTTCTCAGAGACTATTTCTTCCCCCACTCCCCTTCTCCTCAACATTTTTCCAGGGTGAGTGGGAGTGAAAGAGGTCTTAGATTCAAAGAATATTTGTCATGACCTGATCAGTGCTTGCATTACAAGAGTTATACAATGGGTATATAAAGTCTATGCCCATTCTAAAATGTTTAGCTTTCATGGTCTTATAGACTAGAAGCAAAATTAATTAATTGAATTTAAAATTAATTTTTTACTCAAAATATCTCCATGGGTCATGGACAGGTACAGTAAACATAACATAAGAACATAAGTGTCGCCATACTGGGACAGACCGAAGGTTTCGTAGCCAATCCAGGTCACACGCACCTGGGAAGATCCCAGTACAGTAAAACAGATTTTATACTGCTTATTCTAGAAATAAGCACTGGATTTTCCCAAGTCCATCTTAATAATGGCCTATGGACTTATTCATTTAGGAAATTATCCAAACTTTATTAAAACCCTGCTAAGCTAACTGCTTTTACCACATTCTCTGGCAACGAATTCCAGAGTTTCATTACATGTTGAGTGAAGAAATATTTTCTCCATTTGTTTTAAATTTACTACTTAGTAGTTTCATTGCATGCCCTCCAGTCCTAGTATTTTTGGGAAGGGTAAACAAATGATTTTTTATCTATCCATTATAGTCCAATTAGTATTTATAGACCTCTATCATATCTCCCCTCAGTCATCTCTTCACCAAGGTGAAGTGCCCTAGCTGCTTTAGCCTTTCCTTATAGGGAAGTCGTCCCATTCCCTTTATCATTTTTGTTGCCCTTCTCTGTACCTTATCTAATTCCACTATATCTTTTTTGAGATGCGATGACCAGAATTGCACACAGTATTCGAGGTGTGGTTTTATTATGGAGCGATACATTCTGATTTTTGTTTTCCATTCCTTTCCTAATAATTCCTAGGATTCTATTTGCTTTCTTAGCCACTGCTGCACAGTGAGCAGAGTGTTTCAACAAATCATCAATGATGGCACCTAGATTCTTTTGCTGGATGGCGACTCCTAATGTCGAACCTTGCATCACATAGCTATAATTTTGGCTTCCTCACTTTACATAGTAACATAGTAGATGACGGCAGAAAAAGACCTGCACGGTCCATCCAGTCTGCCCAAGAAATGTGCCACTTTTTTGTGTATACCTTACCTTGATTTGTACCTGTCTTTTTCAGGGCACAGACCGTACAAGTCTGCCCAGCACTATCCCCGCCTCCCAACCACCAGCCCCGCCTCCCACTACCGGCTCTGTTATCCAATCTCGGCTAAGCTCCTGAGGATCCATTTCTTCTGAACAGGATTCCTTTATGTTTATCCCACGCATGTTTGAATTCCGTTACCGTTTTCATCTCCACCACCTCCCACGGGAAGGAATTCCAAGCATCCACCACTCTCTCCGAGAAAAAATACTTCCTGACATTTATCTTGAGTCTGCCCCCCTTCAATCTCATTTCATGTCCTCTCGTTCTACCACCTTTGTATCTCCGGAAAAGGTTCATTTGCGGATTAATACCTTTCAAATATTTGAACGTCTGTATCATATCACCCCTGTTTCTCCTTTCCTCCAGGGTATACATGTTCAGGTCAGCAAGTCTCTCCTCATATGTCTTGTAACGCAAATCCCATACCATTCTCGTAGCTTTTCTTTGCACCACTTTGATTCTTTTTACATCCTTATCAAGATACGGCCTCCAAAACTGAACACAATACTCCAGATGGGGCCTCACCAACGACTTATACAGGGGCATCAACAATCCCTTTCTTCTGCTGGTCACACCTCTCTTTATACAGCCCAACAACCTTCTAGATACAGCCACCGCCTTGTCACACTGTTTCGTCGCCTTCAAATCCTCAGATACTATCACCCCAAGATCCCTCTCCCCGTCTGTACCTATCAGACTCTCGCCGCCTAACACATACGTCTCCCGTGGATTTCTATTCCCTAAGTGCATCACTTTGCATTTCTTGGCATTGAATTTTAATTGCCAAACCTTAGACCATTCTTCTAGCTTCTTCAGATCCCTTTTCATGTTTGCCATTGGAATGCACAGTCTCCCAATCTCATAAGGTCCTCTGCCAATTTTTCACAATCTTCTTGCAATTTAACAACTTTGAATAACTTTGTGTCATCAGCAAATTTAATTACCTGTCTAGTTATTCCCATCTCTAGATCATGTACAAATATGTTAAAAAGCAGCTGTTCCAGACAGGAAGTGACATCATTGCACGAAATGGCAGCCTAGTTCCTTCGCTCTCACTCCTAGCACGCTAACAATAGTGATATCCCTTGCCATCGGCACCTATTTTTATTATACAAGTGGTGCAGACTTGTATAATCGCTACAACGATGAGTAAGTCTTCTGCCGTGCAGAAAAAAAGAGATGAAACAGCAGTCGGGCCGATCAGCAAGCAAGGCCTTGAGTCGCCATGTGTCACCAGCACGTCTTTCCCCGTCCGACTCGGATTCAGCTTTGTCTTTGGTGGAATCGCGGCCACCTCCTTCAAAAAAAGGTATTTCAGGTGAATACAAGCAGACATAAAAACCTCTAAAGAGAAAATCCTGGACCGGATAGCTACACTAAGTTCCGACCTCCATGAGCTGGGTGGATGGGTCAAAGATATAGAACTGAAATTAGATGAACATGTGGAATCAATTTCAACCCATACCTCGAATATTCTGAAGCTGGGGAAGAAACATGAAGACTTGAACAACTTGGATGACTTGGAGAATAGGGGCCTCCAGAATAATCTCCGCTTTCGGGGTGTGTTGGAAGGAGGAGCAACTGAGGATGTCTCGGCTATTGTTAGATCCTTCTGTGTCACCCTGCTGGCGTCTGAACTGGGTGTTGCCCCAATTGACCTGGAAAGAGTTCATCGTTCATTAGCTCAGCGCATGGATGGGAGGCCATGAGATATAACTGCACGTTTTCTTAAATTCGCTGACAAAGATCTTATTCTAACACATGCTCGTCAGATGCCGGACATGGAGTATAACGGCTCCAGAATTGCTGTGTGTATCAAAATATTTCTCAATTCACGCTACAACAGTGAAGATTGATGAGACCTATCGTGCAGATAGGGGTTTCCGTTCTCCCTGAATTTTGCTCTGTAGGGCAAAAGCCATTGGGTACAATCTTTGGCAGGAGCTTGGAAATTTTTTCATGCCACGGGTTTGACTGCCTCACCCACCAGAATACACTGGCTCCTGCAACCAGAGCTAAACTTCAGAGATGGCAGAGAGTTCCTGCATCTTCTAAGAAGAATATGCAGAAAGCTGCGAATTCAGTGGAAGGGAGTTGATTTGGACACTACCTGTATTTTTGGTTTTATATCATTTTCTTCACTATTATGGAGTGATTTCTGAGTAATGCGGACGGGGAAATTTCCTTTCGTTGACATAAGAGTTTCTGTATGTGTGCGTGGGCTGAAAGTAAGTTTATATAATATGTATTTGGCACTGGTAAATTGGGTTTGGGGATGAGTGGATGGGCTGTTAGAAGAAACAGGAAGGAAGTGTGCTTTAGATTATAACTGGGTATGCAATGTGGGGGGGAGGGGATAATTGTGTGCGTGGATTGTTGACCTAGAGGGTGGCTGTGTTGGGATGTGATTGGAGTTGTATGACATGATAACACGTTTAACTTAGAAAGGGGTGCAAATAGCTGTTTGTGTGCAGGGGTGGGGGGTATATGTGGACGAGTTTGTCTGGAGTGTGGTGGTTCAGTTCCTTGATATCCCATTCAGGGGTTTATACCTTCTGTCTGATGTAGAGGGGAGGGAGGGGGGGTTCAGGGGGGGGGGGGGGGGTCGGTACCGGAGGGGGGGATGATCAGGTACGTGGCTTTTAGTAGCCTAAAGGGTTCCTTATGTTCAGTGATCAGAGGTCTAGAACTGTTTTTCTTACAATGTTAAAGGCCTCAATACGCCTCAGAAATGTCAAAAGCTCTATAAAGAACTGTCACAACATAGACCACATATAGTCTTTTTGCAGGAGACACACCTTCGCCGGGCACACGAAAGGCTCCTCTCTCTCATCCCTGCTACCCTACAGTTTACTTTGCTTCACCTGTTGATTCCTCTAGGAGATGGGGAGTGTCTATACTGATTCATTCATCATTACCAGTTCAGGTTGTTAAACTTAAACGGGACCCGGGTGGGTGGTTCTTATTTTTACATATTACCACTGATGAACTGGATGTCACCCTGGCGTCTATATACGTGCCTGGTTGAGGGACTCTATCTCCATTTATACAGGGCTCCCTGGTCATAGGTGGGGACTTTAATGCTGTATTGGATCCAGATCTTGATAGATCGGGGGGCTTCATAGCCACTGACACTAAACTGTACATAGCCTTGGGCTCTCTTATATACTCTTTGGGATCCCTGGATATATGGCACATTTCTCATCCGCGAGACCAAGATTATACTTACTATTCTCCTACGCACGATTCATATTCACACATCTTTCTAGATACTAAATTGGTTGAGAGAGGGCCAGAGGCTGGCATTGGCAATATAACTATATCAGATCATACGCCGATATGGGTAACTCTGCCTTCCCTTACGGAAGAGGTCAAAGATAAACAATGGACTTTAAATATCTGCTTGCTGAGGGAAACTGAGGTGGTGGGAGGCTATAGGAGAGTATTAAAAGAATACTTGGAAAACAACATAGACTCAGGTCCTTCTTTAAACATAGTTGGGATGCGATGAAGGCGGTGTCTCAGGGATACCTCCTGCAAGTGGCTAGTAAGTGTGCTCATCTCCAAAAGGTACGGTTAGCCAGCTATTTAGATAAAATTCAGCATTTGGAGGCCAGCCATAAGGATAGTGGTTCACCCGAGATCCTGCGTTAATTGCGCAGTCTTAGACTTCATTTAGATTCCATTTATTCTGAACAACTTAGCCTGTTGCAAGCATGTCATAGGATACATTCTTATGAATTCACTAACAAAGCGGGGCGTACCCTTGCTCTTCGACTGCGTAAACAAAAGGTTGACCACACAATCGTACATGTTTGAGGCAGTACAGGTAGCTTGTTCACATAGGCGGTCAGTGGCCCAACTGTTTGGGGAGGCTAAAGGGGGCGGGGTTAGGGGTGGGGCCAGGGGTGGAGCTTAAATCCATAATTGTCTGATAACACACAGAAAAAATAAATAAATAAAAAGTCACAATTAATACCTTTTATTAAATTTAGATATTAGATATGTATCATATGTCAAAGAATAAAGTGGTTGCACAAAGCATATTCTAACCACAATCGCTCAACTGCAAAACACTATGCACAACTTTGTGCAAAAACACACTCAGAACCTTACTGTACCATAAATATTACACTGGGCAGAACCTAATACACCAATATAACACCCATACGGAAAATGCAGACCGTCAACAATATGAAACAAGGGATCATATCATCACAATTCTCATGTAGAGCCACAAAACACCCTAATTCATGTTTAATGTGGGATAAAATGCCATAAATAAGTAATTAAATATAAACTTTTAATGTTGAGCACCTGATTCTCAAAGTGGACATATTCCAAACACTATAATGAAAATAAAATGATCTTTTCCACCTTTGTTGTCTGGTGACTTTTTCTGATCATGCTGGTCCAGTATCCGATTCTGCTGCTATCTGTCCTCAGGTGTCAGTGCAAGTCTCTTTGGTATGAACTGCTCATGTGCATGTCAGGAAGTCACCCTCGTTAAATATCTCCCTGGCAACCCAGGACACCTCCAACCAACCCCCCTGCTCTCCCAGCAGTAAGGTAAACAAATTAAACCATAAACCAATTTCTGCAACTGGTTACACAAGGCTAGAGGTAAATCAACAATTTAACCCCCCCCCCCCCCCCCCAGAGCAGTGGAACTCCACAGCTGATCCATCCTGCTGCAGCAGGGGAGGCTTAGCCTCCCCAAGCCTCTTATACCGGGCGCCTATGCTTGTTGACTACTTCCTCTCAGATTTGTTTGCATTTTCAGCAATTCTATCTATACTCACAAGAATCTCACCCCACCTCAGAGGCTATCGCAGAGTACTTAACATCCTGTAATTAACCTTTGATTACCCCTGTGCAAGCAGCTGACCTGGATAAGCTGGTAACTTCACTGGAGATTCAAAAAGTTATTAAGGGCCTCCCTTCACAGAAATCACCTGGTTTAGATAGCTTTCCTAACAAGTTCTATAAGACGTTCGCCTCAGAACTGGCTCCAATTCTTTCAGATCTACTTAATCAGCAGTGAAATAGGACAACCATGCCGCCCTCCATGATGGAGGCTTGGATTGCAGTAGTACCAAAATCAGATAAAGATCATACTGAATGTACCTCATATCACCCTATCTCCACTCTAAATGCGGATGTTAAGATTCTAGCAAAAGTTCTAGCAAATCATCTTGCACATATCCTACCATCTATTATACATCCTGATCAAGTGGGGTTTGTGGCTAATCGGCAAGCTATGGATAATATTAGAAGAGTTATAGACCTGATGTACTTGTCTAAAAGAGATAAGATCCCTATGTGTCTTCTCAGCTTAGAAGCGGAAAAGGCTTTCAATATGGTTCATTGGCCATTTATGTATCAGACTATGCAGTGCTTTGGGATAGGCCCATCATTCTGTGGATGGATCCAGGCCTTTTATTATTCTCCTAAGGCATGTGTCCGGGTTAATAGAGGTAATTCTGAATTATTCCCGTTGTTTAGGGGAACCTGTCAGGGTTGCCCTTTGTCTTCTATGCTCTTTGTGATGGTTGTGGAGCCTTTTGCGTAGAAAGTGCGTTCGAACCCGGATATTTCTGGTATATGCCTCACTGATAGAGAACATAAAATGGCACTATTTGCTGATCATATATTGTTGTCTTTAACTTGTCCCTTAACTTCATTTCCTAATCTTGTGCAAACTATTGGCAATTACTCAGCTGTTTCTGGGTTTAAGATTAATATGAACAAGTCAGAAGCCTTAAATATTACCTTGTCCTCGAGGTTAGTGGACTCCTTGCAGACTTCATTCTCTTTTCTCTGGGCTACAAAGGGAATACGTTATCTGGGTGTGTTCCTGACTCCGCATTTTTCTGATCTGTTTTCCGCCAACTACTCAGTTTTGCTTAGAGCCATTTCTGTTGACTTGGACAGATGGAAGGATCTGACTCTTTCTTAGTTTGGTAGGATAGCTACCAACAAAATTAATATCTTACCACGCCTACTCTACCTATTTCAGGTGCTCCCTTTGAAGATGCCTAGGGGGTTTCTTTTTAAATTACAAGACCGCTTCACACATTTTATTTGGGCTGTTAGACATCTTCGATTAGCGCGATCATTTCTTTATCAAGATAAGAAGGAGGGAGGGCTGGGAGTCCCTAATATTTACTGGTATTACCGGGCAGCTCAAGCGCACACAGCAATAGAATGGTATCAGGCACACTCTCATAAGCTATGGATTCACTTGGAACAAATTTCTTTTGGCTCCCGGCCTTTGGGAGCCCTCATGTGGCTTCCACGTCAGCATAGATCTCTGGGGACAGGGTTGTGTCCTTCGATCTATACTACATTCCATTACTGGGATGGTCTTTTCCCACATCAGGACCATATTTTGTCACATCTTACACCTATAGCATTTAACCCTCTTTTTCCTCCTGGGAATACACAAGGAGTGTTCACTCGTTGGTACACTGAGGGTCTTAGGACCTGGGGGCAATTGTTTGATGAAGAATCCTTGCTAACTTTCTCTTCACTTGTGGAAGAATTTTCTTTTACATCATCGGATAGATATGCATATCTCCAGATCTCTCATTTCCTCAATGCGCCCTTTTTTCGTTCTGCAATCACACGAGAGAACTCCTTTTTGGAGGATTTATATGAAGACTCCAAGACCACGAGAGGTCTAATTACCTGTCTATACAAATATCTCTGCTCGCAGCCCCCAATATACACAGGAATTGGCAGCGTAAGCTGGGCTTGGAGTTGAGGGATGACGAGTGGGAGGTCATGGAAAGGGCATCGGCGAAAGTGTCTCTTTATGTGCCTTTTAAAGAAAATGATGGTATTTAATGCCTGCTCGTCTTCAACGCATATATCCAGCTTTATCAGGCATGTGTTGGAGGGGATGTGACGAACTTGGTATGGTGGGTCACATATGGTGGCCCTGTGTTAAAATTTGCACTTCTTGGAAAGCAATTTAACATAGGCTACAGAAGTGGTTGGGGCGCTCTGTTCCATGGGCACCAGTATTTTTTCTTTTTCCTACGAAGGCCCCGGGATTAACGCTCACTCAAGCTACTTTGGTGCGGCATGCTATGAGTGCAGCTCGGGTGATAGTAGCCGCTCACTGGACGCATCAATCTGTTCCCACACTGATGAAGTGGCTTAATAAATTATGGTATATTTGTGAAATTGAGCATTTATTAGCTAAGCGCAGACATCAGAGGCATAAATGGAAAACTGTTTGGGAGCCTTTTATTTCGCATGAGCATTGTCTGACTGGACTGTGAGGGACCTCCTTTGATGTATCTTCCTGATTTGTTGAGAGAGGGGTGGGTGGAGGAGGGTTACTTTTCTGTATCACAAAATAATTGCTACATAAGTACATAAGTAATGCCACACTGGGAAAAGACCAAAGGTCCATCGAGCCCAGCATCCTGTCCACGACAGCAACCAATCCAGGCCAAGGGCACCTGGCAAGCTTCCCAAAAGTACAAACATTCTATACATGTTATTCCTGGAACTGTGGATTTTTCCCAAATCCATTTAGTAGTGGTTTATGGACTTGTCCTTTAGGAAACCGTCTAACCCCTTTTTAAACTCTGCCAAGCTAACTGCCTTCACCACGTTCTCCAGCAACGAAATCCAGAGTTTAATTATGCGTTGGGTGAAGAAACATTTTCTCCAATTTGTTTTAAATTTACTACACTGTAGTTTCATTGCATGCCCCCTAGTCCTAGTATTTTTGGAAAGCGTGAACAGACGCTTCCCATCCACCTGTTCCACTCCACTCATTATTTTATATACCTCTATCACGTCTCCCCTCAGACGTCTCTTCTCCAAGCTGAAAAGCCCTTTCCTCCTTAGTCTTTCTTCATAGGGAAGTCGTCCCTTCCCCGCTATCATTTTAGTCGCCCTTCGCTGCACCTTTTCCAATTCTACTATATCTTTCTTGAGACGCGGCGACCAGAATTGAACACAATACTCAAGATGCGGTCGCACCATGGAGCGATACAACGGCATTATAAAATCCTCACACCTTTTTTCCATACCTTTCCTAATAATACCCAACATTCTAGTCGCTTTCCTAGCCGCAGCAGCACACTGAGCAGAAGGTTTCAGTGTGTTATCGACGACGACACCCAGATCCCTTTCTTGGTCCGTAACTCCTAACGTGGAACCTTGCATGACGTAGCTATAATTCGGGTTCTTTTTTCCCACATGCATCACCTTGCACTTGCTCACATTAAACATCATCTGCTAAAAAAGTTTGAAGTTTCATTCAATTACTTTCCTAATGTTTGGGCTGGAAGGAATATTGTTCCGATACATACTTCCTTTTCTTTGTTATACATTTACATATGCAAAGACAGAGCAATGATGTTTGTGGCAAAGTGTATTTTTTCTTTCTCTTCATGCTTACACTGTTAATAAAGACTTCTTATACATTAAAAAACAAACAAAAAGCAGTGGATCCAGCATAGATCCCTGGGAAACCCCATTATCTACTGGAAACAAACCAGATCAGCACAATAAAGTGCTAGAAAATATATATAAATGCTGTAAAACCATATGCTCTAGGGTATAATAGCAAAACACTTTGGAAGAAAAAGCATCAAAACCAAAGTCACAGATATCACTGAGTAACCTCAGAGCAAAAAAAAACTTACAAATTCAGTTCTTAGAGTAATGCTTAAAGAATAGATTTCTCTTATCAAATGAAATTGTGAAACTGAAAACTTATCTGAGCTTTAAAGCAAAGGTCTTCAGTTGAGAACACTGTAAACAGCAGTCACGTTCAGATAGAAGAAATATAAAAAGTAATACTTGTAAAACATGTGAGATCACCCTTGAACTGGACAAGGTTTTTGTACATCCTGTAAATGGCCATAAATATAATTTGAGATATAAGACCACACATATAATGGAGTTTGTTGTTTATGTGATCATATGCCCCTCCAGAAGATTTATGTGGGAGAGACGTCACACCAGTTTAGGGCTAGGATTGGTGAACACAGAAGTTGTGTTAAACAAAGATGTCTGGAGGCACCTATTTTCCAGCACTGTATTGATACAAATCATCTGTTTAGTGAATTTCAGTGCTGCATTGTAGTTCATGTACCGGCATCTGACCAAGGGTGAAACAGAACGCTATTACTGTTAAAACGTGAACAGGAGTGGATTTTTAAGATGCAATCTGAAGAACCTATGTGTTCACAGCAGGTTCATTGGTAAGTAATTTGCTGGGAAATTGCTTTAAACTTGGGAAAGGTAGATTTAGAGTTATCTCAGTATCTTTATTTTTAAGTTACTCTACTTATTTAGCAAAAGCATTTAAGGAATTTAGGGTTTTCTTTTTTGTTTAGCATTTAAAGTCTCTATTACAGTTTTATAGGCTAAACCTCGGTATAGAGTTTTAACTTTAGTTTTGCAGCACAGCTTAGCCAGTTCAGATAACCAATACAGAGCTGATAGTCACAGAAAACCCCAGTTTAGAGTTTTAACAGCTTAGTCAGTTCAAATAAGGAATATGTAGAGCTTATAGTCACAGGAAATCCTAGTTTAGAGTTTTAACTTTTGTTTGCAACATAGCTTGGCCATTCAAAACAAAAAGAAAAAGATATCTTTCAGGAAACAAGGTTGAGTCATATTTGTGTGTCTCTATTTTAAAATTATTTACTAAAAGAAAGTTACCTTCATAGAGAATCTTTTAGAAAGGGTCTTCCTGTTAGGAACTAAGAAACACTGTGATAGTTTTCAAGTATCTGTCAATCAAGTCACTGGAACAGATTAAAGAGGGAAGTTGAAAAGGGCCCTTTTATCTCACTGTTTGCAATGTGAGTCACCTAAACACCACAGGACCATAAGCTACACTTTCAGGGCCAAATGCACTAAACGAGCCATTACCGAGCAAGTAGAAAAACCGTGGCATACACTAAATGCTTCTCCGAGTCATTTTCTGATCATGGTAGCTGCTAACGAAAACGGAATGCAGACGAGCAAATTAGTACCCCAATGTGTATAAATCGTATTGTAATGAGATGCACTACCGTCTTCCAATTGCCTAACCGTGGAAAATCTTACAGAAGGTCTGTACCTTTCATTGGGGCTGCACAGCCTCTAAAAACTTCTATAAATGTAACAAAAAAAATCGGGAAGAAAAACGTCCAAATGCTCGTCAGGGACGTCCTTTATGGACGTCCTTCACTGCCTAGCCACATCCAAATGCTCGTCAGGGACGTCTAACATGAGCTGGACGTCTTCCTGCAGCTTTTGTGATGGGCGTCCTTCTTGGACGTGTTTTTCTTACCTGCAATTAGGAAGGACTTCTCTGAAGAAAAAAAAGGACGTCCTTGTTTTTCTTACCTGCCTGAACTGACCACAACCACAGTTTTCTCAACAGTCCCCTCCAAGGTTGTTTTAATCTTGCCCCCCCCCCCCCCCGAATCAGGACGTGCGAGGATGTCCAAATCAAAACTTTTTGGATGTCCCTCCCTCCAGGTCTCTCTCAGCCAATCCCAGCACGTTTAGCTGATCCTGGGGGGAGGGGGCGCAAGATGAAAACAACCTTGGAGGGGACTGTTGAGAGAACTGTGGTTGTGATCAGTTCAGGCAGGTAAGAAAAACAGGGATGTCCTTTTTTTTTTTCTTCAGAGAAGTCCTTCCTAATTGCAGGTAAGAAAAACATGTCCAAGGACACCCATCACAAAAGCTGCAGGAAGATGTCCAGCTCTTGTTAGATGCCCCTGATGAGCACTTGGATTTTTTTTTCTTCAGAGAAGTCCTTCCTAATTGCCTGATGTAAGCCTGCCTTTAACATGCAAAGCAGTAAATAATGGAAATGTTAAGAGCAGTAGCACTTAAATTAACTGGGGCTCTTTTCAGCACTGTTTCTCTTCTGAGGTTTCAGGCTGCTGACAAGTTTCCTGCTGGTCAGGGACGTCCTTTTTTTTTGTTGTTTTTTTGAGTGAAGGACATCCATAAAGGACGTCCTTGGCATGCGCAGAGCAGCCAGCATAACGCTTGGCTGCTCTGCGCATGCTCGACCGGCCGACTGGCTTCCAAGGGAATAGAGAATTCAAGTAAGCTACAACGAGCAGCTCATTTGCATTCCCTTTCCTTGATGCATGGCCGTTCCCTACCAATTCGCTATGGAATCGGTAAGGGAAGGGCTCTTCCAAGGACCTTACTGCATCCGCCCCTCAGTTCTTCTCTGTCCAGACTTCCAGAGCAGGACAAATCTTCATTCATGTGTTATTTGCTGGGATACTGCTTTTAAACCTGGGAAGGGTAGATTTACAGTTAAATAGGTTATCTCAGTGTCTTTATTTTTCAGTTACTCTACTTATTTAGCAAAGGCAATAGGGTTTTCTTTGTTTGTTAAGCATTTTAAAGTCTCTATTACAGTTTCAAAGGCTAGAGGTTAAGGGATTATTCTACAGTTTACCATAGCATCAGTGTAGAGCAGAACTGATAGTCATAGGAAACTCCAGTATAGAGTTTTAACTTTAGTTTTGCAGCACAACTTAGCCAGTTCAAATAAGGAATACAGAGCTGACAGTCACAGGAAACCTTGGGCTAGAGATTTAACTTTAGTTTTGCAGCACAGCTTAGTTTCCATTGTATAAAACCCTTTTCCCTATAGTTTTAAAACTTTAAAACTTGAACTTTCTGTCACAGCCTACAACATTAACAGATAGCCTCTAGAAGGCACAGCAGTGCCTAGTTTAGTTTTCAATTCCACCCACCCTCCCCTAACTCTCTCCCACCCCTAGCACAACTCTTCATTTATAGTCAGTTATTCTAGTTAGGATAACAAGGGAGAAGTCCTCTTAAAGAGTTTTAATTACATGCCAATTTCTAAGAAAACACTAAATAAATCACACAATATACCATATAAACCGATATCCTTAATACCTTAGCAAGGAGCTGAGGGAGACAGAGAGGTACATAGAGAAGACCTACTACAACATTGTAGAGAAGTCCCACTTCCAGTCTAGCAGCTCCAGGGCTCCTAGAAGGAGAGCAGCAGGACCTGCCCACCAGAGGATGCACTATCCTCTCACACCAAGGATATGTCTCCAAGAACTTCTTCCCAGGTGGGAAGGGTTAGGACAGCTGTTCTAGTTGGTGATTCGATCATTAAACATGTAGATAGCTGCATGGCTGATGGATGTGAGGATTGCCTGGTCCCTTGTCTGTCTGGTGCAAAGGTGGCAGACCTCACGTGTCGCCTAGACAGGATCTTACATAGTGCTGAGGAGCAGCCGGCTATCTTGGTATATGTGGGTACCAATGACATAGGAAAATGTGGGAGGAAGGTTCTGGAAGCCAAATTTAGGCTCATGTAGAAAGCTGAAGTCTAGATCCTCCAGGGTAGCATTTTCAGAAATGTTCCCCGTTCCACGCGCAGAACCCAAAAAATAGGCAGAGCTCTGAAGTTTCAATGCATGGCTGAGATGATGGTGCAGGTATGAGGGATTTAGATTTATTAGGAACTGGGCAACATTCTTGGAAAGGGGGAGACTGTTTCGAAAGGATGGGCTCCACCTTAACCGGGATGGAACCAAGCTGCTGGTACTAACTTAAAAAAAAAAGAGATACAGCAGTTTTTAAACTAGAATGGGGGGGAAGCCGACAGTTGCCTGTGAGCGCATGGTTCGGTGTGGAATCTCCTTGAAGGATGTTATTGAAACAGTACATTTAGGGAATCCCAGTAGATAGGTTTCAACAATGCTGAAAGTAAGCCAAGTGTGCTTAATGAGAGAGCAGGATAAAGGATGCAAATTATCCCCTTCAATTTCTAAGTAGCTTGTAGATCCAAGGAAAAAACACAATTTGAAGTGCCTGTACACAAATGCTAGAAGCCTAAAAAATAAGATGGGAGAGTCAGAATATATAGTACTAAATGATGAGGCAGATATAATAGGAATCTCAGAGACTTGGTGGAAAGAGGACAATCAATAGGACACTGTGTTAACAGGGTACAAATTGTATCACAATGATAGAGAGAATCAAATTGGAGGGGGGTTGCACTAAATGTTAAAGAGGGAATTGAGTCAAATAAAATAAACATGCCACATGAAACAGATAGCAGCGTGGAATCATTATGGATAGAAATTCCATGTGTGAAGGAAAGGAGTATTCTTGTAGGGCTATACTACTATCCACTGGAGCAGAACGGACAGATGAAGAAATGTTTACAGAAATTAGGAAAGCTGGCAAATTGGACACTATAATAATGAGTGATTTCAATTACCCCAATATTGACTGGATAAATGTTACATCAGAGAGTGCCAAGGAGATAAAATCTCCAGATGTAATAAATTACTGCTTTTTGGAGCAACTGGTCCAGGAACTGACAAGAAGGGGAGCCATCTGGATCTGGTTCTTGGTGGCATGCAGGTCATAGTGTGAGAGGTGGCGGTGTTGGGACCACAGGGAAACAGTAATCATAACTTGATCAAGTTTGAGCTGCTATCTGCAATGAACCCGCAAAGGGAATCTACTGTAGATGCATTTAATTTTCAAAAAGGTAACTATAATAAAATGAGGAAAATGGTTAAAAAGAAGCTAAAAGGGTCAACTGCAAAGGTTAGGAAACTAACTAAAAGAAGCCCAGACCAGATGTGTTCCACGTATTTGCAAAGCTGGAAAGAAGAGAAAAAGACAGCCAGCGTGGTTAAAAGGTGAAGTGAAAGAGGCTATTTAAAAGGTGAAGTGAAAAAGGCTATTACAGCCAAAAGAATGTCCTTCAAAGAATAGAAAAGGGACCCAAGTGATGAAAATAAGAAGCAGCATGAGTGCTGGCAAGTCAGATGCAAAGCATTAATAAAGAAGTCTAAAAGAGAATATGAAGAGAAACTTGCCTAACAGGCTAAAACTCACAGTAAAAACTTTTTCAGGTACATCAGAAGCAGAAAGCCTACAAGGGAATCTGTGGGACCGTTAGATCACAGCGCAAAAGGGGCACTCAGGGAGGGCAAGCCCATAGCAGAGAAACTAAATGAATTCTTTGCTTCGGTCTTTACGGAAGAATATGTAAGAGATCTGCTTATACTGGAAATGGTTTTCAAGGGTGATGATGCGGAGGAATTGAAAGAAATCTCGGTGAACCTGGAAGATGTACTAAGCCAAATTGACAAATTAAAGAGTAGTAAATCACCTGGACCAGATGACATACATCCAAGGGTACTCGAAGAACTGAAGCATGAAATTGCTGATCTGCTGTTAGTAATATATAACCTGTCATTAAAATCGTCTGTAGTACCTGAAGATTGGAGGGTGGCCACTGTGACGCCGATTTTTGAAAAGGGTTCTAGGGGTGTTCTGGGTCCGGTAAGCCTGACGTTGGTGCTGGACAAAATAGTGGAAACTACTATGAAGAATAAAATTATGGAACACATAGACAAACATGGGTTCAGCCAAAGGAAGTCTTGCCTCACCAATTTGCTTCATTTCTTTGAAGGCATGAATACACATGGATAAAGGTGAGCCAGTTGATGTAGTGTATCTAGATTTTCAGAAAGCTTTTGATAAAGTTCCTCATGAGAGACTCCTGAGAAAATTAAAGAGTCATGTGATAGGACACAATGTTCTGGTGTGGATTAGGAACTGTTTTTCAGATAGAAAACGGAGGGTAGGGTTAAATGGTCAATTCTCTCAATGCAGGAGGGTGAACAGTGGATTGCCGCAGGGATCAGTACTGGGACCGGTACTATTTAAATATATTTATAAATGATAAGGAAATCAGAACATTCCATGCTACCAATCCTGGGGCAAGTCCATAGTGTGCTATTGAGACAGACATGGAGAAGCAACTTCCTGCCCTGGGATTGGTAGCATGAAGTGTTGCCACGATTTGGGTACTTGTGATACTACTACTACTATTTAGCATTTCTATAGCGCTACAAGGCGTACGCAGCGCTGCACAAACATAGAAGAAAGACAGTCCCTGCTCAAAGAGCTTACAATCTAATAGACAAAAAATAAATAAAGTAAGCAAATCAAATCAATTAATGTGAACGGGAAGGAAGAGAGGAGGGTAGGTGGAGGCGAGTGGTTACAAGTGGTTACGAGTCAAAGCAATGTCAAAGCAATGTTAAAGAGGTGGGCTTTCAGTCTAGATTTAAAGGTGGCCAAGGATGGGGCAAGAAGTAGGGGCTCAGGAAGTTTATTCCAGGCGTAGGGTGCAGCGAGACAGAAGGTGCGAAGTCTGGAGTTGGCAGTAGTGGAGAAGGGAACAGATAAGAAGGATTTATCCATGGAGCGGAGTGCACGGGAAGGGGTGTAGGGAAGGACGAGTGTGGAGAGATACTGGGGAGCAGCAGAGTGAGTATATTTATAGATTAGTAGAAGAAGTTTGAACAGGATGCGAAAACGGATAGGGAGCCAGTGAAGGGTCTTGAAGAGAGGGGTAGTATGAGTAAAGCGACCCTGGCGGAAGACGAGACGGGCAGCAGAGTTTTGAACCGACTGGAGAGGGGAGAGGTGACTAAGTGGGATGCCAGCAAGAAGCAGATTGCAGTAGTCTAAACGAGAGGTGACAAGGGTGTGGATGAGGGTTTTGGTAGAGTGCTCGGAAAGAAAGGGCCGGATTTTACGGATGTTGTAAAGAAAGAAACAACAGGTCTTGGCAATCTGCTGGATATGAGCAGAGAAGGAGAGAGAAGAGTCAAAGATGACCCCAAGGTTTCGAGCTGAGGAGACAGGGAGAATGAGAGAGCCATCAACAGAAATAGAAAACGGGGGGAGCGGGGAGGTGGGTTTGGGGGGGAAAATGAGAAGCTCGGTTTTGGTCATGTTTAATTTCAGGTGGCTTGAGACATCCAGACGCAAATGTCAGACAAGCATGCTGAAAACTTTGGTTTGGATGCAAGGTGAGATATCAGGGTTGAAAGGTAGATTTGGGAGTCATCAGCATAGAGATGGTAGGAAAAGCCATGGGATGAGATTAATGAACCAAGGGAAGAAGTGTAGATAGAAAAGAGGAGGGAATCAAGAACAGAACCCTGAGGTACGCCGACAGGCAGAGGGATAGAAGTAGAAGAGGATTCACCAGAGTGAACACTAAAGGTGCGGAGGGAGAGGTAGGAAGAGAACCAATGAAGGACAGAGCCCTGGAATCCAAGTGAGGACAGGGTATTGAGAAGTATGCTGTGATTGACAGTGTCAAAAGCAGCGGAAAGATCAAGAAGAATGTGATCTGGCTTGGCCACTATTGGAAGGATACTGGACTAGATGAACCATTGGTCTGACCCAGTATAGCTACTCTTATGTTCTTATGATTGAGTAGCAACATTTTTGTTAGCTTTGTTCAATATCTAATTTTTCTTCTTTACCAAAACTGGCATTTATTGAGAGCTGATACAATTGATGGATTGAGTGTATTAAGTTTTAAATTTGGTGTTCAAAATGAAACTTGAAAAGTGATGTCACCCACCATGTTTAAGAAGTGGAAGTACATGCCAGCAATCATGTTTGGAGAGCAATATGATGTGAGCTGAAATAGTAAGTTTTTTTGTTTGTTTGTTTTTTAACTACAGTGATTTGTTTAAGTGCTGTTTTTGAAATACTGAGGAATAATTTTTATAGTGGTTGTGTGTTGCAGATTTTTGGTCCCAAATACGCTGAAGCAGCTTTTCTAGAGAAATGCTGGTCACCGTCAGTGGTACCTTCTTACAGTGCTCTCAGTTGAAGTCGTTTGCTATAAAGCTCAGGTAAGTTTTCACAGTTTCACAATTTCATTTTATAATTAGAAATTCAATATTGAAGTTTTTTCTTTAAGCACTGCTCTAATAACTGAATTTGGAAGGTTTTTATGCCTATGAGGTTACCCTTTGATGTCTGTGAGGCCAGATATGTCCCAGACTTTGGCTCTGAGGCTTTTCTCACAACATTTTTTTAATATTATACATTAGAGCATATGGTTTTACAGCATTTATTTATATTCTCTATCATTACACTGATTTGGTTTGTTTCCAGTGGATTTAGTATTATTTTGAGATTTTAAGGGATCTTCAGTTTCTTTTGTATTTTTATATTTTGTATTTTTGAAGAATCCCATTATCTACCCTTCTCCATTGAGAATACTTATCCCTACTCTCTGTTTTCTATCTTTAAACTAGTTCTTAATCTAGAAAAAGGATTTTGTGCACCATAACTGAAACCAAATCCGAAATTCAGTTGGTCTCTACCCCCATGTCTTTAGTCTCTTCTTAAACTTGAAGTTACAGTTGTGGAGCTTACTGTTAGATGGGGGCTGGAAGAACTAATGAACAGAAATTAAATAATATCTATGGGGCCGATATTCAGATTGTGAAAGGTCAGCACTGAGCCCGGATATTCAATGCTGGGCCATTTCCAGTGACCGGCATTGACTATCTGGTTTATTTTTTGCTGATTTAAACATAATCAAACAAGCTGATATTCAGCGCTGACCAGTTATGTTTAAACTGGCCAAAGATGTTCCAGGTATTCATTCGGCCAAATATGGCCCTCACACTCACACTAAAAATCAGCAGATAACCAGTTATATTGGGCGATATAACCGGTTATCCTTTAGCTGCTAATCAGGGATATTCACATGAGACAGCCAGCTATCTCCTGTTGAATACTGCCGGATAACAGTCTAAGTACCATTTAACCGGCCAGGTGCCACGGTTGGCCGGTTAAATGGTTTCGAATATCGGGGGGGGGGGGGGGGGGGTATGTGTTTAATATACAGACTGCTATCGATGGATTATACAAATTTATCTTCAATACTAGCAAAATGATGTCAAATTATGTAAACACTAGTAAAAGAGGCCCGTTTCAGAGCAAATGAAACGGGCACTAGAAAGGTTTTCGTCGCCAACACCCCCCTTCCCTCCCTGGCCAACCCCTTCGTTGTTCTGCCATTGCTCCGCCCCCAACGTCATGACGTTTGACGCGAGGGCGGGGCCCGGAGCGATTTCCCACCCACCCCCCGCCTCCCTGCCTCCCTCCCTGCCAACCCCTTCGTTGTTCTGCCATTGCTCCGCCCTCGAGGGCGAGGCCCGGAGCGATTTTGGTGGCTTCACCACCACGAACCTTCGAACCTTTTTGAAGGAAGTCAGGGCTTGGCTTCACTGACGTCAGTGTCCTCAGAACGTTGAGGGTGAGTTTTATTATAGTAGATTTCAAGGCTGTCCGTGGTAAGGAATTTTAATTGCCAATTCCTTTGCAGGAAATACTGTTGATATTGTTTGACTACTATGCATGGTGAGTTATGAGCAAACCTTGGAAAAGGAATAATCTTGTTTCTAATCTTTGTCCCAGCTGATATTATTTATTTATTTATTTATTTTTTAACATTTATACCCCACTTTTTTCCACATAAAGCAGACTGAAGTTGTTGAAGTATCATTGTCAATAACACCTATGCCATGGTCTGACCATTTTCTATTAAACTTCTCTATGCCAGGGGCACCATTAAGGTCAGGGTCCCAGAATAGGAAGGTAGGGACACTGAGGCATTCCAATAAATCTGATCGAGAAACACTGATAGAAAGTATAACATTGTTTTGATAATGTAGACACTTTCTGATGCAGGATGTAGATGACAGTCTAAAGATGCCGGTGCAAAACTGGAATATTGCAATTGAGAGGCTTTCACTAAGACCCCCTCCCCTGTGAAGAAAGAAGGGCAGTGTTACACTACTGTTACCTTGGATGAGGCTTTATCCTTTCAGCCTTACATCTCCCAAATCATACACTCGTTCTTCTACAAATTAAAAAATGCTTTACACTGTCCGTCACCTATTTATCACTTCCGCCCTGCGAGTTTTCTTCACTCTGGTATCTCTCGGCTCTTGACTATTGCACGCACTACTACACGATCTCCCTAAGACAGATATTCAGCGGAGCGAGATTCCAAGATGGCGTTGAGTTCACACGCACCTGAGTAAGCTCCCTGGAGATGCTGTGGTCCGTTGCCTCTTGCGGTTCCTCGGTCCCGTCGCTAGCGATGGGAAAACAGAGGGGGAAGGTGAGGGAACTCCCCTCGGTTCCTGGGTCTTTGCCGGCATTGAGACAGTCGACTTTGCAGTTCCCCAGGATGCTATCAGGACCTCTGTGTTCGTCGACTCCCTCTGCAACTGTTGACGCGCCAACGTCAATAGGAAGCGCAGACGGGATTTCTCTGAGCCCCGAAGACCGCAGGGATCCACCACAGCCAGGAAGTGAATTATTCGCTGCAGCCTGGCCAGTATCCGATACCGAAGGGGTGAATCCGGAGCTGACAGAGGGGAGGCTAGCGGCGAATTTGAGTGGGACCTCGGATCCAGCGTTTTCGGCGGAAAGGGCCTTAAAGGTACTGCCGCAAGATATTGTTAATAAGCTCTCTCGTACTGAGATCCCACCACACTCCCTTCTACCATCAGGTGGAATAAGTAAGCCCTCTATTGTGACACTTGAGTCACTGTGGGATATGGTATATAACACTCACTCCTGCATGCAAAGTATGTTAAAAGAAAATACTGGCGATATTAAAACTCTTTCAGAAGCAGTTTTGATACAGGCACAGGTGACAGCACAGCAGTCCTCTAAGACTGAAAAAGTGGATACTCAAATTCAAGAAATGGGGGTTTTGGAATCCGCTTTGGTTAAGAACAATAACTTTTTGCATAAACGATTGGAACATCTTGAAAATCAATCTCGGAGACTTAACCTTCGGTTCCTTAATTTCCCCAAGTCTCCTTTAATTCCTCCTATTGAGATGGTGAAAAAATACATGATTGATATTCTGGGAATGGACAAAGATTCATTGCCTCCAATAACTCGGGCCCATTACATCTGGAATATTAGGGGGACAATGGGAGATCCCCCTAGACGAGAAATGGGTGAAGAAATGAACCTTACTTCCTTCCTGGAAAGTTCATTGGATGTGATTACCTATAGGACTACAATGTTAGTCACCTTTGTGCTGGAACCGGATCGGAACGCTGTCTTAAGACTTTCCTTGAGGCATTTAGATGATCTGTTTATGGGCTCCAAGGTTAGGATTTTTCCAGATCTTTCCAGGCCGACACAAGCTAGACGTAGAGCCTTTTTAGATCTGCGTTCTAGAGTAGAAGCCTTGAAAGCAAATTTTCTTTTGCGTTTTCCTTGTATATGCATTGTATTGCTAGAGGGTAAACAATTTCAATTTGTAGACCCCAAACAGCTTAAAGATTTCCTAGATGCTAGAGTTGATGTGACTGTTACATGCCCTCCTACATAGCAGGCAGGAGTCGGAACATAGAGATAGTAGTTGTGTAATAACAATTTAATATCTTGTTTCTTTTCCTTTTCTTGGAATCTTTTCTTTCTTTTTATAGTGGACGGAAAATAGTCTTTATTGTTTCCTTATATTTTCATGTAAAGTGCCTTTTTTGTTATTTGAATCTGAATTGCATAATCACATTGTGTTGTGAATTATTAAATGAATAATAAAGGGAAAAAAAAGACAGATATTCAGCATCTGCAGATAGTACAAAACGCCTCCATTTGTCTCCTTACAAAGGCAAAACGATTTGATCACATTACAGCATTCCTACGAGGTGAGCATTGGCTTCCAGTCTCCTTCAGAATCCAATACAAAATACTTCTCCTTGTATATAAAACTCTTCAGTCTGGCCAACCTACCTACCTGCTTCAGTATTTATCCCCCTACAAACCCCCACAATCTCTGTGATCCTTGCAGAACCACTTACTACATGTTCCTTTGCTACACGCTATTCAGCTTTCCTCAGTACATGCTAGGATATTCAGCATAGCAAGCCCTACACTCTGGAATGCTGTCCTCCATCACTCATTGCTGCAGCTCTCGCCTCTAGCCCTGTGTCAACAGCTGCTGAGATGGCTAGGACCCAATTAGAGCATCTCCACTTTTCTCCTCCTCTAGTTTTAGTACCCTTTTCCCTCCTTAGTACCATGCCATACTCTCCTGCTCACTTTCTATCTATATTGTAGTTCCTTTCTGCTTTCCCTTACTGAATGTGTTTGTAAACCACCTTGACAGATCTCCCTAAGGCGGTATATCAAGTATTAATAAACTGGGAACTTGGCATTACATATGACTACTTTACTTCGTGATACATGTCCCATGAGCTGGCTCAGTGAAGTTAAAGCAGATGCAGGTGTTGTAGACTACTTGATTAGGATGGTCCAGCTTTCACTGTCAACAGGGGATATGACACATAGAGGGGCATTTTCAAATAAGGACGACCATCTCTAAGGGCGCCCAACCCTAAGGACGGTGCCGCGAAGGGGCGGGGCAACGCGTATTATCGAAACAAGATGGACATCCATCTTTCGTTTCGATAATACGGTCGGGGACGCCCAAATCTTGACATTTAGGTCGACCTTAGAGATGGTTGTCCTCGGTTTTCGGCGATAATAGAAACCAAAGACATCACAAAAACGTCCAAATCCAAGCCCGTTGGTCATGGGAGGAGCCAGCATTTGTAGTGCACTGGTCCCCCTCACATGCCAGGACATCAACCAGGCACCCTAGGGGGCACTATAGTGCACTTCAGAAATTGCTCCCAGGTGCTTAGATCCCTTACCTTGGGTGCTGAGCACCCCAACACTCCCCAGGTCCACCTGCCTGAAGTACACTGCACCCACTACAACTGCTCCAGGAACCTGTATACTGCTGCAATGGACCTGAGTATGGCATTTGAGGCTGGCATAAAGGCTGGCAAAAAAGTATTTTTAAACTTGTTTTTTATGGTGGGAGGGGGTTAGTGACCACTGGTCACTCCGGTGGTCATCTGGTCAGTTGGGGCACCTTTTTGAGGCTTGGTCGTGAAAAAAAATGGACCAAGTAAAGTCGGCCAACTGCTCGTCATGGACGCCCTTCTTTTTTCTATTATCGGCCGAGGTCGATCATCTCCTAATCATGCCCCAGTACCGCCTTCGCTACCCTGCCGACACATCCCCGTGAACTTGGGTCGTCCCTGCAACGGTCAGCAGTCGAGGGTGTCAAAAAATCGGCTTTCATAAGTACATATATAAGTACATAAGTAATGCCATACTGGGAAAAGACCAAGGGTCCATCGAGCCCAGCATCCTGTCCACGACAGCGGCCAGTCCAGGCCAAGGGCACCTGGCAAGCTTCCCAAACGTACAAACATTCTATACATGTTATTCCTGGAATTGTGGATGTTTCCCAAGTCCATTTAGTAGCGGTTTATGGACTTGTCCTTTAGGAAACCGTCCAACCCCTTTTTAATCTCTGCTAAGCTAACCGCCTTCACCACTTTCTCCAGCAATGAATTCCAGAGTTTAATTATACGTTGGGTGAAGAAAAGGTTTCTCCGATTTGTTTTAAATTTACTACACTGTAGTTTCATCGCATGCCCCCTAGTCCTAGTGTTTTTGGAAAGCGTGAACAGACGCTTCACATCCACCTGTTCCACTCCACTCATTATTTTATATACCTCTATCATGTCTCCCCTCAGCCGTCTCTTCTCCAAGCTGAATAGCCCTAGCCTCCTTAATCTTTCTTCATAGGGAAGTCGTCCCATCCCCGCTATCATTTTAGTCGCCCTTCGCTGCACCTTTTCCAATTCTACTATGAGGCTTATTTTCAAAGCACTTAGCCTCCCAAAGTTCCATAGAAATCTATGGAACTTAGCCTCCCAAAGTGCTTTGAAAATATGCCTCCAAATCTTTCTTGAGATGCGGCGACCAGAATTGAACACAATACTCAAGGTGCGGTCGCACCATGGAGCGATACAACGGCATTATAACATCTTCACACCTGTTTTCCATACCTTTCCTAATAATACCCAACATTCTATTCGCTTTCCTAGCCGCAGCAGCACACTGAGCAGAAGGTTTCAGCGTATAATCGACGACGACACCCAGATCCCTTTCTTGGTCCGTAACTCCTAACGTGGAACCTTGCATGACGTAGCTATAATTCGAGTTCTTTTTTCCCACATGCATCACCTTGCACTTGCTCACATTAAACGTCATCTGCCATTTAGCCGCCCAGTCTCCCAGTCTCGTAAGGTCCTCTTGTAATTTTTCACAATCCTGTCGCGATTTAACAACTTTGAATAACTTTGTGTCATCAGCAAATTTAATTACCTCGCTAGTTATTCCCATCTCTAAATCATTTATAAATATATTAAAAAGCAGCGGTCCTAGCATAGACCCCTGAGGAACCCCACTAACTACCCTTCTCCATTGTGAATACTGACCATTTAACCCCACTCTCTGTTTCCTATCCTTCAACCAGTTTTTAATCCACAATAGGACATTTTCTCCTATCCCATGACCCTCCAATTTCCTCTGTAGCCTTTCATGAGGTACCTTGTCAAACGCCTTATGAAAATCCAGATACACAATATCAACCGGTTCCCCTTTGTCCACATGTTTGTTTACTCCTTCAAAGAATTGAAGTAAATTGGTCAGGCAAGATTTCCCCACACAAAAGCCGTGCTGACTTGGTCTCAGTAATCCATGTCCTCGGATGTGCTCTGTAATTTTGTTTTTAATATTAGCCTCTACCATTTTCCCCGGCACCGACGTCAGACTCACCGGTCTATAATTTCCTGGATCTCCCCTGGAGCCTTTTAAAAAAATCGGCGTTACATTGGCCACCCTCCAATCTTCCGGTACCACGCTCGATTTTAAGGATAAGTTGCATATCACTAGCAGTAGCTCCGCAAGCTCATTTTTCAGTTCTATCAGTACTCTAGGATGAATACCATCCGGTCCAGGAGATTTGCCACTCTTCAGTTTGCTGAACTGCCCCATTACATCCTCCAGGTTTACCGTGAAGTCAGTAAGTTTCTCCAACTCGTCTGCTTGAAATACCATTTCTGACACCGGTATCCCACCCAAATCTTCCTCGGTGAAGACAGAAGCAAAGAATTCATTCAGTTTCTCCGCTACGTCTTCCTTGATCGCCCCTTTTACCCCTCGGTCATCCAGCGGCCCAACCGATTCTTTTGCCGGCTTCCTGCTTTTATATTTAAATCATTTTTATTACGGAACTAGACATTAACATTGTGAATAATAAGTCATTTGTTACAGCTTAAGCATTTTACAAATATGACCGTGCTAACATCATTCCTTCTGACAGGTTCCCAATTCCTTTCCCCCCCCCTTCTCTCCCTTTAACCCGCACATCCTTACCCCACCCTCCCCCCTGCCACCCCTATCCCTTCCCTTTGAATTCCCCCCTTCCCCCCCTCTCTCCCTGGCATCCTAAACCAACTTGACTCAATCTAACGTGGGCTCAGGCTCTTTATAGTGTATCTGTTCAAAAGTCGGCTGCTCGCCGCCGGGGTCAGTGTACGCAGAACTAAACACCAACAGTGCGGCCAGTTCTCCCCAGTACCTTGATGAATATCCCCGACTGCCAGCTTCTCCATTCGCAGCAGAGTAATCATGCGCAACCCTCCATTCTTGCAAAGTCGGACATTTATTGGTAATCCAGTTGGCCATTATGCATTGCTGTGCTATTATGACAGTTTTTCCTAAGAATACGTTCAGTCCTTTTCACGTGCGCCACGGCGCTCTGAAGTGGTCCAACAACAGTCTCGCATCTACTGCCATTTCACTTTCCACAATTTAGAAACCTGGATATTATGACTTTCCAGAACTGTTGTATTCCTTTACAGGACCACAGCATGTGGCCCAACGTCGCTCCATCTACTCCACATTTTGGACACGTCCCCCAAGGGGACATACCCATATGAAATGCCCTTCTAGGCGCCACGTACATCCGCATCGCAGTTTTATACTGAATTTCCCAATGTACTGTGTATTTTGAGCGTCTCTTAATTGACAGAATATAGTCTTTAAGCAGGTCTGCAGTAATGTCTGTGGATAAATCTTTTCCCCAGTTTTCTGCCAATCGTTTATAATCCACCTCTTGAGTCATATCCTTTATGTGGCGATGATGGAATGCCAACGGTACTTTATCCTGTGCTCTTAAAGAGTACGCTGAAGACAATTCTTCTTGCACATCCTCTGTCAAGGTCTGTCCATGGCAATGTCGTGATGTAATGTTGCAACTGTATATAATGAAAGTAGTCTCTTGGAGGGATTAAAAACTCTGTCTTCAAATCTGAAAATGACTTGAGCTTGCCCCTCCAACGTCAGCACTTGTAGAAGATATGTATCCCTTTTTGTTCCACCTACCAAAAGCTGGGTAGATGCATCCTGGCATGAAGCGAGGGTTGTTCACAATAGAAAGGAAAGGGGTCACTTTGGGCGAGAACTGGTGCAACCGGCATATCCATTTCCAATTCGCCTTGGCTGAACTCATGATCCCTGTGGCTCTCAGTGTCGCAGGAATGTCCCCTCCTCCTGAATGTAGACAGTTACTAAATGAGTCTGTGGAAGCAGGCTGAGTTCCAAATCTGTGTTTGAGAAGTAGGATGTCTGGCGGAACCAGTCATTGATGTGCCGCATCCCACTAGCAGCTGTTATATTTTTAATACTAATTAATCCCAGTCCGCCATATTCTTCTGGGGGTACACAGAGTTCTCAGTGGTAGTCGCGCTCTTTTCCCCTTCCATAGGAACTTTCTTAACATTTATTCAGGCTACGTTCTTCTTTGTTTCTCAGAAATAAAGGCACAATTGAAACACATACAACCATTTAGGTATAATGCACATATTAACAGGGCTATTCTTCCCCCATAAATTTAGTGGTAAGGACTCCCCACCCCCTTAAATTCTGTTCGGTGTCCCTCAGTAGTCGTTGTATGTTAAGTGTGTAAACCTGAGCCAAATTCACTGATAACCATATCCCTAAATAGTTGAGCACCCCGTCTGCTTGTTTAAAGGGGAGCCATACCCCTTCTCTATCTGCCAATTCGGGGATGATTGACAAAGCCTGGACTTATCCAAATTTAGGGTAAACCCCGCCACCCGCCTATACCCGGCTAATACCTCAAGGAGGGATTAAGCGATCTGCTTAACATCTGTAACTATCACCAAAAGGGTCATCGGCATACGCTAGTACTTTGAGTTGGTGCCTTTCCAAACTCACTCCTTTTATGGCTTCTACTTTGTTTATTTGTCTCAGTAGCGGTTCCAAAGTGAGCACAAACAACAGTGGGGATAAGGGGCACCCCTGTCTCGTGCCACGTTCTATTTTAAATTCCTCACTTAGTGCCCCGTTTGCCAGTATTGCCGCCCTTGGTTGATTGTACAAGGTTTTTATTGCTTTCCCCAAACCATTCCCCAAAACCCAGATGCTCCAGAGTCTGAAAGAGGAAATCCCAACTCACTTTGTCGAAAGCTTTTTCAGCGTCCAGACTCAGGAGCATCGCGGGCTCTCTCCTCTCCTGACATCTGGCCATCGCCACCAGGGCCTTCCGCACATTTAAAACCGAGGACCTATTTCTAACGAATCCCACTTGATCGGGTCCTATCAATCTGGGAAGGACAGCGGCCATGCGTTCCGCCAGAATTTTTGCTAATATTTTGACGTCTACATTCAATAACGATATGGGTCTGTACGATTCTGCTAACTCTTTTGATTTACCTGGTTTTGGTATTAGGGTAATTGTGGACGTATTAGCGTACAGGGGCAACTCGCCGCCTTCTATCACCTCTTCGAAGTAGTCAATCAATGCCCCCCCCGGCCCTCGGTGGCAACATCTTATAATATTCACCTGAAAATCCATCTGGCCCTGGCGCAGAGTATGACTTCAGTTTTTTTATTACAGCCTGTAATTCTTTCGCCGTCAATGGGGCATTTAGGGCTTGCTGCTCCTCAGCTGTCAGCCTGGGAAGCCCAGTTTGTGCCAAATACTTCCTAATCCTCTGTGGGCTTTCTAACTGTTCTTTTTTGTATAAAGTGGCAAAGTGTGAAGCCAGAATTTTAGCAATTTGCGTTGGGTTTGTTTAGTTAATTTACCCTGCGATTTCTAAGCACATCATTGTTCTTGGGCCGCTCCAGGTCTTATAGCCCGTGCCAGCATGCGACCCAGCCGGTTGCCATATCTTTCTAGCCTATATTTTCTTATACAGTTGGGAGTGTGTTTCTTTTTCATGCAGTAACGTGTTAAGGGACACCTGTGTGGTTTTCAAAGTCTCCAACCTCATTGGGGTGGGATCCTCGATAAGCCTTCTTCGCACGTTTCAGTTGCGCTTCTAGTAAAAGCACACTAGTGCCTCTTTCTTCTTTTTAAGAGAGACGTAAGCTATAATGGCTCCCCGAAGGACGGCCTTAGAGGTCGACCAAAATAAGGACGCTTGGTCCACATGCTGCGCATTATCTGTCACAAATTCATCCCACCTCTTGTTAATATATTTTTGGAATTGTGGGTCTGCCACCAGATAGGCCGGGAATCTCCATCTTTTCCCGCCCGACTCCCCAATGTTAGTTTCCAGATCCAGCCACACTGGAGTGTGGTCAGATATTTCTTCCGGTCTTATAATTACCCTCTGCACTCTATAAAACTCTCCCCGTGTTATTAACATGTAATCCAGCCTGGCTTGCGTCCCATGAGCCCGAGATCTATGTGTGAAATCTACTTCTGTTGGGTGTAAGGCCCTCCATGTGTCAACTAGGTCCTGTGTGCGTACTAAGCATGACAGTGTCTCCCCTCTATGTCCTGATAATGTGAGGAGCCTGGATTTGTGCAGTCCCGGTCTGGATCCATTACCAAATTAAATCTCCCACTATCAGTAATGGGCGGTTTCCATTTTGATTGCATAACTTCATTATTGTTTGAATAAAACTCAGGATCGTATTTGTTAGGCCCATAGATTACAGTAAATTTATTCCATCCTTGCAACCATACCTTTAACATCAAGTATCTCCCCGCCTGATCCGTGGCTATCAACGAGGCCTTATACAACAAGCCTTTTCTAAATAGAATTGCTACACCGCCTTTGCGGCCCTGGGGGGAGCTGGCAAACACCTCTCCAACCCAGGTTTTCTTTAATTTATTGTGCTCTGCCACCGACAGGCGGGTTTCTTGTAAACAGACAATATCCGCTCCGTGCCTCCGCAAGGCCGCAAGTATTTTTGCCCGTTTGATTGGAGAGGAGATCCCTCCCACGTTCCATGTTATTATACGCGCGGGCATGGACTAGATTGTATGTGATGCCCTAACGCATGGCGCCCTACATAAGTACATAAGTACATAAGTAGTGCCATACTGGGAAAGACCAAAGGTCCATCTAGCCCAGCATCCTGTCACCGACAGTGGCCAATCCAGGTCAAGGGCACCTGGCACGCTCCCCAAACGTAAAAACATTCCAGACAAGTTATACCTAAAAATGCGGAATTTTTCCAAGTCCATTTAATAGCGGTCTATGGACTTGTCCTTTAGGAATCTATCTAACCCCTTTTTAAACTCCGTCAAGCTAACCGCCCGTACCACGTTCTCCGGCAACGAATTCCAGAGTCTAATTACACGTTGGGTGAAGAAAAATTTTCTCCGATTCGTTTTAAATTTACCACACTATAGCTTCAACTCATGCCCTCTAGTCCTAGTATTTTTGGATAGCGTGAACAGTCGCTTCACATCCACCCGATCCATTCCACTCATTATTTTATACACTTCTATCATATCTCCCCTCAGCCGTCTCTTCTCCAAGCTGACTGACTCTTGTCCGCTATCCCATGTGCCCCACGCTTTGGTTGTGTCATCTCCCTGTCCTGCCCTCGGAGAAATACTGTGCCATATGAATCTCTGTTCTGGCCGAGCCACACTAGTGTATATCTTACCCACCCCCCCTCCCACTCCCCTCCCAACCTCCCCCCCTGCTCCCCGTTACCCCATCCTGTGATGCTACCCCGAAACATTTCCCCAGGTCACAATGCCCACGAAAATGTAAAAACCACGTGTCTTTGCTTTGAGACCCCCTCCCCCATACTTTGTACATCATATTTTCTCCCCGCTTTTCCCCTGCACCGGCCTTACTCACAATCAGTTATGCATTCTTACACAGTTATGCTCACTTTCCTTTCTAATTACTGTCCAACAACTGGTATTCCGCCAGAGCCGCTCGTGCCTCCTCCACTTTGTCAAAAGTTTGCCATTTATCTTGAATATGCAGCCGCAGCTTAGCGGGATATTGTAATGCAAACTTTATCCTTTTCTCAATCAATTGTGAGCACAACGGGTGAAACTTCTTACGCTGTTCCTGAACCATCGTTGTGTAGTCTTGGAAAATCAAAATGTTGCGTCCGCCATATTTAAGTGAGTCTCTCTTAAGTTTAAATCCTTGTAATATTTCAATTTTGTGCTTATAATTGAGGATTTTCGCCACCACTACTCTTGGCCTGTTGTTAGCTTCCACCTTGCGCCCTATTCGGTGTGCCCGTTCAATTACCAGCGCGCCGGACGAATCCGTGAGCGCCAATTCTTTTCCTAGCCAATTTTCAAGCCAGGTTTCTAAGTTGCGTTCTGGCAATTGTTCTGGGAGCCCAACTATGCGAACATTATTTCTCCGCGAGCGGCTCTCCAGGTCCTCCAGCTTTGCACTCTGTTCTTTCAGTTGCTGTTGTAGACTGTGGATGTCCGGCCCATAACCACGTGTCTCATCTTCGAGGGCCGCCATTCTGGTTTCTAGATCTCCCGTCCTGATCCCTAAGCCATCCACCGCAGTCTGGTAATGATCTAATTTTTCATGCAATGCCGACCACTTTGGAGCCCAAGCTTTTTCAATAGCAGAGGTCAGTTGGACCAATTGTTGTTCTGTGAAGGTGCATGGCGCTGCCTCGATTCCCGGGCCTTCCGCCATAACTCCGTCCAGGGCTCCCGCTTTAGCTTTTTTCTTTCTTTGCGGTGCGCAGCGCCATACCACCTGGCGATTTCTTAATATATTTGTCCATACGCACTTGTAGTCTTGGCTGATGGTGGTAATCGCCGCTTTATTGTAAATTAAGCAGTTCTGGGGGAGCGAGTCTCGGAGCTAGAGCAAGTCACGTCTTGCTCAGCTCATAGCGTCACGTGGTCTCACCGGCTTCCTGCTTTTAATATACCGAAAATATTTTTTACTATGTTTATTTGCCTCTAATGCTATCTTTTTTTCATAATCCCTCTTGGCCTTCTTTATCTGCACCTTGCATTTGCTTTGACACTCCTTATGCTGCTTCTTGTTATTTTCAGACGGTTCCTTCTTCCATTTTCTGAAGGCGTTTCTTTTAGCCCTAATAGCTTCCTTCACCTCACTTTTCAACCAGGCCGGCTGTCTTTTGGACTTCCGTCTTTCTTTTCTAATTCACGGAACATGTATGGCCTGGGCTTCCAGGATGGTATTTTTGAACAGCGTCCACGCCTGTTGTACAGTTTTTACTCTCTCAGGTGCCCCCCCTAAGTTTTTTTTTTACCGTTCTTCTCATTTTATCATAGTCTCCTTTTTTAAAGTTAAACGCTAACGTATTTGACTTTCTGTGTACAGTTACTTCAAGGTCGATATCAAAACTGATCATATTATGATCACTGTTATCAAGCGGCCCCAGTACCATAACGTTCCTCACCAGATCATGCGCTCCACTAAGGACCAAGTCTAGAATTTTTCCTTCTCTCGTCGGCTCCTGCACCAGCTGCTCCATAAAGCTGTCCTTGATTTCATCAAGGAATTGTACCTCTGTAGCGTGTCCCGATGTTACATTTACCCAGTCTATATTTGGATAATTGAAGTCACCCATTATTATCACATTGCCCATTTTATTCGCGTCTCTGATTTCTTTTATCATTTATGCGTCTACCTGCTCATCCTGGCGAGGCGGACGGTAGTACACTCCTATCACTGTCCTTTTCCCTTTTATACATGGAATTTCAACCCACAATGATTCAAAGGTGTGATTTGTGTCCTGCTGAATTTGTACTCTATCTGAGTCAAGGCTCTCGTTAATATACAATGCTACCCCTCCACCAGTCCGGTCCACCCTATCACTACGATATACTTTGTACCCCGGTATGACACTGTCCCACTGGTTATCCTCCTTCCACCAAGTCTCAGTAATGCCTATTATATCCAATTTTTCATTTAGTGCAATATATTCCAACTCTCCCATCTTATTTCTTAGACTCCTAGCATTTGCATATAGACATTTCAGAGTATGTTTGTTGTTCCTATTTGCAAGATGCTTAGTACCTGACACTATTGATTTGCCATCTTTTGTCTGATCTTAGTTGTATTTAAGGGCACCTGGCCTACCACGGTCTGTTGTGCAACCTCACTATCCAGAAACCCTATCTTCCCTGTTTGTGAGGTATCTTTGCAAGATACCTTTTCCCGAACCATGCGCTTTTGAGTGACTGTCGGCCAATTATGCTGATTTGGACGACCTTTCGAGAAGGACGCCCATCTCCTGATTTGTGCTGAAAGATAGGCGTCCTTCTCTTTCGAAAATAAGCGTGTTAGTTTTCGATATGACATCTAAGTCTGAATTTGGACGTTTTACACAAAACGTCCAAATCCAGAACAGGAAAGAAAGTCATTTTCAAAAAAGAAAAACATATATCTTTTTTTTTTCAAAAATACTATGGACGTTTTGTATTTTGGAAGTTTTATGTTTAAATTTGTTTTTATTTTAACATAACGACAAAGCAATACATTGCACATTATAAATTACAAGTTTTCAATCTCCCACAGGGATTTCTGAGGCTAACTTCTCCTAGCTGTATGTTTACAATCAATGCTGCACTGTTCTATTGTACAAAGTTATACCAATATGCAATGTACTCTCCATTCTATTTCTAATCCCTACCCTCCATAGCCCCCCCCCCCGCCCTTCTGACTCCCCCCCCCCCCCAAAAAAAAAGGAAACGGGGGTGGATACAACACATTCCTATATTAACTGCAATCAGTCCAATTTAACAATCGACTGCATGCTTGGTGCGTTAATATCAACCAAAATAGTTCCCATGTTGCTATGAGCCTGCGGCCTTGTATGATATCCAGATCGGAGATACCCAATCTGTCCATCCTCAACTGTTCCATCATGTACGTTTTCCATCACTGCAAGCTGGGAGGGGAGGACTGAAGCCATACACACAATATTGATTTGAGGCCAAATATCACTCTATGCCTAAGAAAAGATCCAAATCCTCCACTAACGGATTTCCCCTCATTCCATTATCCAAATAGCAACACTGGGGTGACCTCCACTTTTTGGTTCCACCATAAGTACGTAAGAGTATTGCCATACTGGGAAAGACCAAAGGTCCATCAAGCCCAGCATCCTGTTTCCAACAGTGACCAATCCAGATCACAAATATCTGGCAAGATCCCAAAAAAGTACAAAACATTTTATACTGCTTATCACAGAAATAGTGGATTTTCCCCAAGTCCATTTAATAACGGTCTATGGACTTTTCCTTTAAAAAGCCGTCCAAATCTTTTTTAAACTCCGCTAAGCTAACCGCCTTTACCACATTCTCTGGCAACGAATTCCAGAGTTTAATTACACGTTGAGTGAAGAAAACTTTTCTCTGATTTGTTTTAAATTTATTACATTTAGCTTCATCGCATGCCCCCTAGTCCTAGTATTTTTGGACAGCGTGAACAGACGCTTCACATCTACCTGTTCAACTCCACTCATTATTTTATAGACCTCTATCATATGTCCCCTCAGCCGCCTTTTCTCCAAGCTGAAGAGCCCTAGCCGCTTTAGCCTTTCCTCACAGCAAAGTCGTCCCATCCCCTTTATCATTTTCGTCGCCCTTCTCTGCACCTTTTCTAATTCCACTATATCTTTTTTGAGATGCGGCGACCAGAATTGAACACAATATACGAGATGCGGTTGCACCATGTAACGATAAAAAGGCATTATAACATCCTCATTTTTGTTTTCCATTCCTTTCCTAATAATACCTAACATTCTATTTGCTTTCTTAGCTGCAGCAGCACACTGAGCAAAAGGCTTTAAACGTATCATCAGCGACGACACCTAGATCACTTTCTTGGTCCGTGACTCCTAGCATGGAACCTTGCATGACGTAGCTATAATTCAGGTTCCTCTTTCCCACATGCATCACTTTCCACTTGCTCACATTAAACGTCATCAGCCATTTAGACGCCCAGTCTCCCAGTATCGTAAGGTCCTCTTGTAATTTTTCACAATCCTCCCGCGATTTAATGACTTTGAATAACTTTCTGTCATCAGCAATTTAATTACCTCACTAGGTACTCCCATATCTAGGTCATTTATAAATATGTTAAAAAGCAGCGGCCCCAGCACAGACCCCTGGAGAACCCCACTAACTACCCTTCTCCATTGAGAATACTGACCATTTAACCCTACTCTCTGTTTTCTATCTTTTAACCAGTTTTTAATCCACAATAGAACACTACCTCCTATCCCATGACTCTCCAATTTTCTCTGTAGTCTTTCATGAGGTACTTTGTCACACGCCTTCTGAAAATCCAGATACACAATATCAACCAGCTCACCTTTATCCACATGTTTGTTCACCCCTTCAAAAAAGTGTAGTAGATTGGTGAGGCAAGATTTCCCTTCACTAAATCCATGTTGACTTTGTCTCATTAATCCATGCTTTTGAATATGCTCTGTAATTTTGTTCTTAATAATAGTCTTTACCATTTTGCCCGGCACCGACGTCAGACTCACCGGTCTATAATTTCCCGGATCTCCTCTGGAACCTTTTTAAAAAATCGGCGTTACATTGGCCACCTTTCAGTCTTCCAGTACCACACTCGATTTTAAGGAAAAATTACATATTTCTAGCAATAGCTCTGCAAGCTCATTTTTCAGTTCTATCAGTACTCTGGGATGAATACCATCCGGCCCAGGAGATTTGCTACTCTTCAGTTTGTAGAACTGCCCCATTACATCCTCCAGGTTTACAGAGAATTCATTAAGTTTCTCCAACTCGTCAGCTTTGACTACCATTTCCGGCACTGGTATCCCACTCAAATCTTCCTCGGTGAAGACCGAAGCAAAGAATTCATTTAATCTCTCCGCTACAGCTTTGTCTTCCCTGATTATCCCTTTTACTCCTCGGTCATCTAGTGGTCCAACCGATTCTTTTGCTGGCTTCCTGCTTTTAATATACCTAAAAAAATATTTACTATGTGTTTTTGCCTCCAACGCAATCTTTTTTTCAAAGTCCCGCTTAGCCTTCCTTCTCAGCGCTTTGCATTTGACTTGACATTCCTTATGCCATTTCTTATTATTTTCAGTCAGTTCCTTCTTCCATTTTCTGAAGGATTTTCTTTTAGCTCTAATAGCTTCTTTCACCTCACTTTTTAACCACGCTGGCTGTCGTTTGGTCTTCCGTCCTCCTTTTTTAATACGCGGAATTTACTTGGCCTGGGCTTCCAGGATGGTGTTTTTGAACAGCATCCACGCCTGTCGCGTCCCTCACCTGTGATGCTCTCTCTTCAGCCGTCTCACTCACCGGCTCTGCGGAGGAGGGCGCTGACCAAGAAGGTTGGTCCGACGCTGGTTGTCTCCAGTGGTGGTGGGGGAACGCCGGCCATGTTGGCAGCGCTGGTGTCCCCGAAGTAAGGATACTCTTCCGGGCGCGAAGGCCAGGCACGAGAACACTTCCCCGACGCACGGATTGGTCACTCGCAGCTTGACACTGCCTCTTTCTGCTGGCCGGTCAATCTGGGGTTCTTTGATGGCCGACTAGTTCTTCGCCTCCTGTCAGCTGTTCCCTGTCTTCCTGATGGGGGGGGGGGGAGCTATTTAAGAGCAGCCTCGTTGCTTCAGCTTCTACTTGTGTAGACTCCTGGGCGTTTGTTTCTCTTGTTTTTGCCGCTTGTCGTTTTTGAACCTTTGCCTGGACCTGGACTGTGTTTTGCTTGCCGCCTGCCTTGGAACCTTTGCTTGGACCTGGACTGTGTTTTGCTCGCCGCCTGCCTTTGAACCTTTGCCTGGACCTGGACTGTGTTTTGCTTGCCGCCTGCCTTGGAACCTTTGCCTGGACCTGGACTGTGTTTTGTTTGCCGCCTGCCTTTGAACCTTGCCTGGACCTGGACTGTATTTTGCTTGCCGCCTGCCTTGGAACCTTTGCCTGGACCTGGACTGTGTTTTGCTTGCCGCCTGCCTTGGAACCTTTGCCTGGACCTGGACTGTGTTTTGCTTGCCGCCTGCTTTGGAACCTTTGCCTGGACCTGGACTGTGTTTTGCTTGCCGCCTGCCTTGGAACCAGGGGCGTAGCCACGGGTGGGCCCGGGCCCACCCACTTTGGGCTCGGGCCCACCCAGCGAGGATAAAGAGAGATGCCAAAAGAATTGATCCGCCGCCGGCACGCTGCAGGCCTTCTTTCCCCTCCCTCCCTCCCCTTCGGGCAGCGTCACAGTCTAATGCTACAGCTGAGCAAAGCTGCACCGCACCGGGTCCATCTCTGGCCTGCCGCTACTTCTGCCCTCCGGCTCTGTGATCTTTGTTTGCTCTCTTCTGCTGCTTATCTGCAGCGGTTCCAGATCTGTGCGCTCCCAGGGCTTTCTGTGTATGCTGCCTGCGACTGCTTCCTCTGCGCTGGGCCCCGCCTCTTCAGAAGAGTAGGCGGGGCCAGCACAGAGGAAGCAGTTGCAGGCAGCATACAGACAGGCCTTGGAGCGCGCGGATCCGGAACTGCTGCAGATAAGCAGCAGAAGAGAGCAAACAAAGATCACAACGGAGCCGGAGGGCAGAAGTAGCGGCAGGACAGAGACGGACCCGGTGCGGTGCAGCTTTGCTCAGCTGTAGCGTTAGACTGCGGCGCTGCCCGAAGGGGAGGGGAAAGAAGGCCTGCAGCCAGGTGCCAGGCTGTGGCTGGGGAAAGGGAGGGAAAAAACGTGTGTGTGTGATGGTGGTGGTGTGTGGGTGGAGGGTCGGGGAGAGACAGGAGCACTGTTGGGATGAGGGAGTGAAACAGGGTAGAGCTAGGTAGGGGGAGGGACGGAGAGATGCTGCAAGGGGAAAGAGAGGGAGAATTGTTGGATATGGGTGGGATGGGGAAAGGGAGAGAAGGGCATGAGAGAAAAAAACATTTTGGACATGGAAGTGGAAGGGACAGGTGAGAGGGGAAATGTTGAACATGGCAGTGAGGGAAAGGAAGGATGGAGAGATGATGATGGTGGGGGGGGGGGGTAGAGAGAGATGTCAAACCAGGGGCTCAAGGTAGGGAGAGGGAGAAAAGTTGGACATGAAGGTGGAGAAGAGGAGAGGAAAGGAGAGATGCACAAGCGGGGGAGGGGAGAAAGAGGGAAGATGGATCCAGGGAGAGAAGACAGACGGTAGGGAAGAGAAAGGGAAAAATGCTGAACAATGGGGGAGGGGAGAGAGATGGGACAGGAAGATGGTGGTGGGAGGTAAAAGGGATAGGGAAATATCAGGCTACAAGGGTGAGGCGGGTAGAAAGAGGGAACAGATGCTGGGCTGGAAGGGTGGAGGGAGGGAGACACTGGGAATGGTGGAAAGCATGGGGGAGAGGCTCAGGGAGTGGAGATGGCAAGGAAAAAATGAGAGAATAGTGATCACAGGGGGTAGAAATATGGTAATGACGTGAAGATCGAAGATGGAAGGGAATGGAAGGCTGAGAAGGAGAGAGATGGGGAATGGGAGAGCTAGTGGGTGAAAGGAGATGGAAATGTGATAGATATCTGAAAAGTAAAAAGAAGGAAAAGATTTAGGAAGAGGATGAAATTTGAGTGTACAGAGGCAGAAATGAAAAAAAGAAAGGAAAGAGCTAAAATGGAAGGATCAATATTTCAGAGGTAGGTGTAGTGAGGAAATGAAACGACAGGAGAAAAATGACAAATGGACAACCGCTTGAAGAATTAGCAGAATACAGACAGAAATTGGAACCAACATTATGGAAAAATAAAATGTCCAGACAATAAAGGTAGGAAAATCATTTTACTTTGAATATTTTAAATGGAATATGTTAACTTTGGGAAATGTGCATAGCGGATGTCTTTTTATTGTGTTAAGTAGAAAGGAAATGCGCTTTTGTTTTGTTTTGGGGGTTTTTTCCCTCCAGTGTTGCAGTACATGCTGAGGTTCCCAGTTCAATTTTGTCTATATATTTTTATTTCTAATTTGTGAGGGTCCGTCAGTGTGACTTTAACTGCAGATGAGGAGATTGGAGAGGAGAGGGAATTGGGGTCACCAGCATGGCTAACGGCAGCCCTGATCCTTGCTGTAGTTAGTGGGGATTCCCAAGCCCTACTAGCTGGGGTCTCCTCTGAAGCTGGCCAGAGATGCCTTCTACTGAGCTTGGTAGATGAGGGCAGCATCCTGGAGCCACTGACAACTAAGAATGTATGGGGTGCTGGCATCAGTGGCTCGAGGAGTTGCTGCTGCCTACTGTGCTTGGTGGAGAGGAGTTCTGGCCATCTTTACTGGAGGTCTTCAGCTGACAGAGATTGGGGATCCTCATCTGCTAAAGTATTTATATTTTGAATTGGGAAGTGCTGGGGATGAGAGAAAATTTTGTACCCACCCACTTTGTGCTCAGGCCCACCCAAAGTTGGCTGTCTGGCTACGTCACAACTTGGAACCTTTGCCTGGACCTGGACTGTGCTTTAACTTGGCACCTGCTTTGGAACCTTTGCCTGAACCTGGGCTGTGCTTTTGTTTGCCACCTGCCTTTTGCCCGGACCTGGACTGTGCTGTGGTACCTTGGCTCTTCATTTCCATTCCACAAGGTAAGGTCAGGGTTGTTCGGCTGTTAGACTCTCTATTCTACTCCGGGGCTTGACAACGCCTGATGTAAATTTTTGACCCTCGCAGTCGCTCCTCTTAGTTTTCTTTTCACCTTTCTTCTCATTTTATCATAGTCTCCTTTTTTAAAGTTAAACGCTAACGTATTTGATTTCCCATGTATACTTACTTCAAAGCTAATATCAAATCTGATCATATTATGATCACTGTTATCAAGCGGCCCCAGCACCATTACCTCCCGCACCAGATCATGCGCTCCACTAAGGACTAGGTCTAGAATTTTTCCTTCTCTCGTCGGCTCCTGAAACAGGTGCTCCATAAAGCTGTCCTTGATTTCGTCAAGGAATTTTACCTCCCTGGCGTGTCCCGATATTACATTTACTCAGTCAATATTGGGGTAATTGAAATCACCCATTATTATTGTGTTACCCAGTTTGTTTGCGTCCCTAATTTCCTTTAACATTTCTGCATCCGTCTGTTCATCCTGGCCAGGCGGACGGTAGTACACTCCTATCACTATCCTTTTCCCTTTTACACATGGAATTTCAATCCACAGTGATTCCAAGACGTGTTTTGTTTCCTGTAGAATTTTCAATCTATTTGATTCAAGGTTCTCGTTAATACACAATGCTACCCCTCCACCAATTCGATCCACCCTATCACTATGATATAATTTGTACCCCGGTATGACAGTGTCCCATTGGTTATCCTCCTTCCCCAGGTCTCAGAGATGCCTATTATATCTAATTTTTTATTTAGCGCAATATATTCTAACTCTTCCATCTTATTTCTTAGGTTCCTGGCATTCGCATATAGACATTTCAAACTATGTTTGTTGTTCCTGTTTACATCATGCTCAGTACTTGACAGTATTAGTTTGCAATCTTTTGTCTGATTTTTATTTTAGGACACCTGATCTACTACGGTCTCTTTTGCAACCTCACTATTGGGATACCCTATCTGTCCAGTTTTGGTGATATCTTTGAAAGATACCTTATCCCGAACCATGTGCTTTTTAGCGACTGTCGGCCTTTCCCCATTTCTAGTTTAAAAGCCGCTCTATCTCCTTTTAAATGCCGATGCCAGCAGCCTGGTCCCACCTCGATATCATTTTTATTAAGGAATCCCAAAAGTGCTTCACGGGCTTGCATTGCCAAACCATGTGCCCAAGACACGCTCATTCCTTTCCACATTTTGGGCATCTTCCTTCCCCCCCCCAAACCCAGCCTGCCTCGCCTGGTTAGGTGAAACAAACAGTCTCATAATGAACTTATACATCGTCTCTTTGAGCAGAACCGAAATAACTTGTTGATGAATTGACCTGATAGAGATTTGTAACATGTTGCAGGTTACTTCAATTCCCAGATCCAGAGTCCAAGCAGATGCAATTTCACTATAGCGAATGTCTGGTGTGTTATCTTGTAAAAGTCTGTGGTGGAATGATAACGACACTCCCCGTGTTCCCCCCAAGGTAAGGGCCTCAGAAAGGACCTCCTGTACATCTTAGATCAGGTCATTGCAAAGAGTTTACATAATGTTGTAATTGTATATACGCGAAAAGATTGGATTGATTCAGCCCATATTTTTCTTGGAGTTCATTAAAGGTTTTGATTTTCCCTTCATCCCCCACTACATTGAACAAATACCTCAGGCCATTCGCCACCCAAGTGGAAAACGTCCCCCCACCCCTTCATCGCTGGTGGAAATGCTGGGTTTCCAGTTATAGAGAGGAATAGAGTCACCGATGCCGAAAAGCCAAACCTATGACACAACCATCTCCATGTTTTCCTTGCCACCCGGTATACTGGAAACTCCTTAAAGACTCCGGACGGCAATGATTTGGTAGCATGGAGAATATGACTCAAATGGATAGGGTAAATGACACTTCCTTCTATTGATGTGGCCGAGAATTTTTCCACCCCCCCTAAGCCAATCATTTATATGCCTCATCTCACAGGCGACTGTCAAATGTCTAATGTTCAGCATTCCCATCCCTCCGAATTTCTTAGGTGTCTGGATGACCTCAACGGATAACCTTGGCTTCCTTCCTTTCCACAAAAACAGATGCACTAATCTGTGGAACTGTCTCAAGTCTCTAGTTTGTAAGTATAGTGGCAACATTTGGAAAGTGTATAACCAGCGGGGAATGATTATCATATTAACAAGATGGACCCGTCCCCATAGGGAAACAGGCTAGGCGTTCCATATTTGCAATTGTCTGGCTGTGTCCGATAACAAGATCTGCAGATTCGCAGAGTATAGTTTAGTTAGATCTGCCAGTAAAAGTATGCCTAAATATTTAAGAGTTGTGTCTGCCCCTGGAGGGGGAAACGCCCATTCCAGCCCACCCTCACCCCTTCTTCAATTGGGAGGGCCTTGGATTTGTCCAATTTAGAGTAAATCCAGAGAATTGTCCAAATAATTGTATCACGTTAAGCAAGTTAGAAAGTGAGGTCTCTGTTAAGTCAGGGTGAGAAATAAGTCATCGGCAAAAGCCAATACTTTCACCTCCTGCCCCTCGCATTACCACTCCCTTGATGATTCCTTCCAGGCTAATTTTTCGAATCAATGGTTCAATGCAAAGCACAAATAGTAAGGGAGATAAGGGGCATCCCTGGCAAGTCCCCCTTTGTATCTGAAATTGTGTTGTCCGTTCTCCATTCACTAAAATTTGTGCCATAGAATGGTGGTATAGTGTTTTAATGGCATCCAAAAACCACCCCCCAATGCCCACCCTTTCCAGTGTCTGATACATGTATTCCCACCACACTTTGTCAAACGCTTTTTCTGCGTCCAGGCTGACTGCAACTGCATGTTGACCTTCTTTCCTAGTGTTGGACATTGCCATCAGTATTTTCCTAACATTCCTTACAGACTGCCAGTCTCTCACAAATCCAGCCTGTTCGTCTCCTATCAAGTTGGGCAGTAATCCTGCCAACCGGTTTGCTAACAGTTTGGCCAAGATTTTTATGTCTAAGTTAATAAGTGAGATCGGTCAGTAGGAATCAGCCTCATCCCTAGGTTTTCCTGGTTTTGGCAATATTGTAATTAGGGCAGTGTTCACATGGGGGGGCAACTCCCTTTGTTCTACCGCTGATTGGAAGTAAGCCAATAGTGGTTTCAACAAGGAGGTATGTAGGATTCTATAGAAAGCTCCTGAAAACCGGTCAGCCCCAGGGGCCGTTTGATGGACTTAAATTCTAATAATTAGACACACGGGGCATTACCAAGATGGCGGCAAGTGTGAGCGGTTCGGTAAAACGCTTCCTTGCTGCTCGAGGGTTGAAGCGATTCCTTTATTCAACAATGCCGCATACAAAGCGAAAAGGAGCCGTGAGGCTTCCACCGCCACCCACAGCTTCTTCTTCTCCACTTCAGGGTAGCATGGAGCACTTCCTGACGCGCCCATCACAGAGTGAAGAGACCGGGTTGCCTGCTGCAGGGGCATTCGGTGGAGCGGAGCCCCTGATGGGCTTAGAAACATCTTTATCCCCGCCTCCCGATTCTAAATGTCCTTCGTGTCCGGCTATAGATGTGGTGAGGGGAGCAGGTATCCGAAAACCCAATAAGGGGAATAAGGAGCCAGCAGACGGAGGACCCATGCCACATGAAATAGTCAGGAGAGAGAGGTCCTTGGGTTTAAAGGACCAAAACAACTCCGGAGGTTAATCTAGAGAGGATCTGACTAAAGCTGAGTAAAATGGACTCTACGCTTCAAAATGCTTCAGAAAAGGTAAATACTTTATCTTTGAAAATTGAGGACATGGCAAAACTCTAGAAACGGTTAAAGAAGACCTGACGACCACAAGTCAAAGATTCTAAAAAAAGATATGGATCAATTGCAAGAATTTAAAGTGACGGTGATAAAAGACAATTTGGCAATGCATAGAAAATTGAACAGATTGAGAATTTTAATAAAAGACTAAACCTTCATGCACTGAATTTTCCCAAATTCCCTGATAAGACGCCTATTGCGTTATTTAAAAAATACCTGCAAGAAAATTTGAAAATGCCTCAAGAACTTATTCCTCCTATAAATAAAATTTATTATCTTTTGACAAGCTCAGGTGGAAAAGAAGGAAAGAAAGAAGGTTTGGATGGTATAGACTTTAACAATCTGTCTGAAATTCTAGAACAATCCATTGAAATAATTCCGCAAAGAGCCACCCTTCTGGTCTCGCTGGTATTTGAACAAGACCTCAATGCAATATTAAAATTATACTATAAATTTTCAAAGGTTCCTTTTTATGGAACAAAAATATGGATATTTCCAGATGTTACTAAAGTAACTCAAGAACGTAGAAAATTATTTCTGGCATTGAAACAAGATAAAGTATGTATTTTATGACTCAAAACAGCTAAAATCCTTTCTGGATATGAAACAGCTTAATGTAGAATTAGTTAAATGAAACGTGATGAATTACACACATAAACTGCATTTTCTATATTTGTGTTAACATACCTGTATATAACTCCACTAAACTGTAATTCCCCCCTTAACTTGAGGTCTAAGGAAGCATGTATAATTTTTCCTCTTGCTTATTTTTTTTATGCTTGTATTATGCTGTTTTTTTCTGTAACAAGTGATATGCTTGTAAGAAATTGGGAAATCTTATAAATAAAAAAAAATAAAAATAAAAAAAAATTCTTAATAATTAATTGAAGTTCCTGAGCCTGCAAATGTGCATTCAGCAGGTCCTCTCCCTCGCAGGTTAACCTAGGGAGGTCCAGCTGAGTTTAAAATTCTTGTAATTGGGGACTACAGTTCCTTCTTCCCTATAGAGGGACTGAATATGATTGAAGAAAATCAATTTTGTACAATCGCTACTATTAGTCAGCCCCCCCTTTGGGTCTTTCAACACTGACACCGTCCTAGATCCCCCCCCCCCCCCCCCAATTTTTAATCAGCCTTGCTAGCAAGCGTCCAGGTTTATTTCCATACTGATATAATTTATAACGCTGATAAAGCATACCTCTGCTAGTTTTACTCATGTATGTAGCTATTTAACACCACCTGAACAGCCACTAAGTTATCTTTATTGACCGCTGATTGGTTCTGCCCATAGCGCTGTTGCACTTTTTTCAATTGTTTTTCGAGCCTTGTTATTTCTGCTGCCACTTGCTTCTTTCTGTGACTTGTATACCCTATGATTTTACCCCTCATCACTGCCTTAGCAGCTTCCCAAAACAAATGTGGATCCTCTGCGTGTCCTGAGTTATGGGTACAGTAATCATCCCACTCCCCCTGTAGGAATTTATGGAATTCTTTTCAGTGAAGTAAATAAGGAAACCTCCAACCCGGGGAGGGCTTATAATGGGATGGACCAGCCCAACGTCCACCCACGTCATAGAGTGGTCTGAGATGGCTTCCACCCTATATCTGCCTCTACACTGTTGGGAAACAACTTTGGGAAGTAAATAGTATCCAATCTGGACATAGTGTCATGTTCTTTGGATCTATGGGTGAAGGTGCGTTCTATGGGATGCAAGAGTCTCCATGCATCTACCAATCCCAGTGATTGAATAAATGACGACAGCAACCCCCTACCCGACCTTGACTCACCATGTTTAGCTGTACAATCTTGTCTAGGATCCATGACTAGATTCATATCACCCACTACTAGAATCTGGGATTCCATGAAAGGCGCCAATTTGCCCAGCAAATCAGGAAAAAATGTTTTATCAAAGGGAGTGGGCCCATATATTCCTAAAAGAAAGACCTCCCTACTTTGAATCCACAGCTTTAAAAGTATGTAGCGTCCATTTCTGTCAGTAAACATCACTTGGGAAGTGCATGCTAGGGATTTTTCTAATTAACACTTGCAATGCCCCCCTTACTGGACCCTGATGAGGAGAAGAAAACTTCTCCCACCCATCTCCTCTTAAGTTTTAGATGTTCAGCATCGGTGAGTCTAGTTTCCTGAAGACATGCAATATCACATTTGCTCCTTTGAAGAGCTGTCAGTATCTTAGATCTCTTAATGGGAGAAGTGATCCCTCCCACATTCCAGGAGGTAATTTTACATGCTGACATTTACAATATAACATTGCGTCTGCCAAGATGTTATTTTTTAAAGTACCCCAGGGGCTCCCAGCCTCACCCCCAAAGCGTGCATATTGCAAAGAATTCCTTGTATTCCCTCGTTCCATCCCCCATCTGCCCTACACAAAACCACAAAAACAAAGAACAATTACCCTCCAGATTGCCATCCACCTCCCATCCTCCCCTGCAAACAACTGATAACCAGTCACAACCTACGTGGCCGCCTCTCAGAGACCAGTTATTGCCCTGGACACCCCCCCCCCCCCCCAACCTAGTACATGTGTATCCTCCCCTTGCCCACACTGAACTCACAACACCTGCTAGATTACTGAAAGAGACTTCATATTTCTCCCGATCCATACAGTTCAATCTCTTTGTCCAGCCTCTGCTAACTTCTGCAAGGCTCTTTGGATTTCGTTTTAGCTCTGAAGCAGTCCTCATCCGCCGATCTTCTTGCGTTAACCTTTTGTCTGCCTTGTCTTATTAATTCTTTACTCCTCCTGAAAAGTAAACTATGTGAAGCTGATCTTCTCCTTGAATCCCATGGTGGAACGGTATCTTTATCCCGATACTGGGACAAATCAGTACCAATCAACTCTCTTCCTCCTGAGAGTCCTGAATGCTGGCTACAAACTCCTTCGCCGCCTCAAAAGTCTGGAATGACTGCCATTGTCCCTGCACCTGTACCTTCAAGAGTGCAGGATAGATCAGCATGAAGCAGTGTTGCTTCGAATGAAGTGCAGCACATAATGCGTGTAAAGCGATGGCGCTTATCTTGTAATGACGCTGAAAAGTCTTGAAAAATCTTTATTGATTGTCCCATGTATGTCAGGGATTCTTTTTTTAAACGATAGCCTCTCAATATTTCCTCTTTGTGGATGTAGTTATGTACTTTCACAAGAATTACTCTGGGCCTTTGTGAATCGTTTTGCCGCCTGTCCATGCAGTGGGCCCAGATAACACAAATTCCTGGACCATCCATTTCTCCAGTTCAGAGGCCAGCACTCTATCTCCTACCGACTCCGGAATCCCCACAATCCTCAGATTTTGTCGCCTTGACCTATTCACAAGGTCTTCCAGTTTCTCTGCGTGCTCTCTGACCTTCCGTTCAAGAGTTGCTACCAACACGGAGCTGCACGGGGCCTGATCCTCCAAGGACAACACTCTAGCCTCCACCTCTCCAGTCCTTCGTGTTGTGTCCTCTAAAATAGTTTCTAGACTCGATAATCGTATGATAACCTGGCCAAACTTGGGTTCCAGTGCTTTCCCCACTGCTTGTGTGATCTGTTCCAGTTGTACCTCGGTAAATAACGAGGTGGGTGCAGCATGGTCCTCCATCTTGTCATCGGCCGGCTTCTGCTTCTCTTTTAATTGTCTTTGTGATTTTCCAGCCATTTCTCTCTTCGGAGTGTTCAAATATCTGTCCATGCAATTCTTAATCTAATTCGGGGGATTCAGCCTTTCTCAAGGAGAGTATTATGACGGTTTTGGATGCGGTGAGTTACCTGAGAGGAAAGTGCGTCCTTATCCCCTCATGGCATCACGTGGTCTCCCTTTGGAAGTTTTATGGTATGGACGTTTTATTTTTTGGTCCATTTTCAAACAAAAAATGTCCAAATACAAAACGTCCAAAATAGAGGTGGAGTGGCTTAATAGTGCAGCGGGATTTGATCCTGGCAACATGGGTTCGATTCCCACGGCAGCTACTTGTGACTCTGGGCAAGTCAACTGCACAAGGGGCATTTTTGGATATGACGTCTAAGTCTGAATTTGGACGTTTTTTGTAAAACGTCCAAAATCAGAAAAGGAAAGGTCATTTTGTACAAAAAAAAGTCAATCTTTTCCTTTTGAAAATGCTGTTTGAAAAATGTTTTGTGATTTGGATGTTTTATTTTTTTGGTCCATTTTCAAACAAAAAACATCCAAATGCAAAACGTACAAAATACACAAGAAAATCCACAATACAGTGAAACCATTCACATGTTCTAAGTGTGGTAAAAGCTTTGGTTGTAATGCAAATCTCATAGTAACATAGAAAATGACGGCACATAAAGACCTGTACGGTCCATCCCGTCTGCCCAACAAGATAAACTCATTTACATGGTATGTGATACTTTATATGTATACCTGAGTTTGATTTATCCTTGCCTTTCTCAGGGTACAGACCATAGAAGTCTACCCAGAAACTGTTCTTGTACAAAGTTCTGAAGCTAACATCGATGCCCCTTAAAATTTACACTCCAGTCCATCCCTATCAATTCAATCACAATCAGGGCATAGACCGTAGAAGTCTGCCCAGCTCCCATTTTATTTCCCAATTACCAGCATCTCCAATTACCCAATCTCCGCTAAGATTCTGTGGAACCATTCCTTCTAAATAGGATTCCTTTGTGTTTATCCCACGCATGTTTGAATTCCATTACCGTTTTCATCTCCACCACCTCCCACGGGAGGGCATTCCACATATCCACCACACTCTCCGCGAAAAACTACTTCCTGACATTAGTCCTGCCCCCTTCAATATCAATTCATGTCCTCTAGTTCTACCGCCTTCTCGTCTCCGAAAAAGGTTCATTTGCAGATTAATACCTTTCAAATATTTGAACGTCTGTATCATGTCACCCCTGTTTCTCCTTTCCTCTAAGGTATACATGTTCAAGTCAGCAAGTTTCTTCTCGTAGGGTTTGCAACACAAATCCCATATCATTTTTGTAGCTTTTCTTTGCATCGCTTCCAGTCTTTCTAAATCTTTAGCACGATACAGCCTCCAAAGCTGAACACAATACTCCAAGTGGGGCCTCACTAACGACTTGTAGAGGGGACTCAACACCCTCCTTTCTTATGCTGGTTATTGCCCCTCTCTACGCAGCCTAGCATCCTTCTGGCCACGGCCGTCGCCTTGTCGCATTGTTCTTCACCTTTAGATCCTCAGACACCAAGGTCTCTCTCCCAAGTCGAACTTACTAATCTCTCCCCTCCAATTCGGTATCTCTCTTTCAGGTTTCTGCACACCAAGTGCATCACTCTGCACTTCTTGGCATTAAATTTTAACTCATATAAATTACTTAGAAACTGTTATTGAGTACTTATATATTTTTTTCCTTTTTATTATGCTGTGATTTCTATGTGAATAAAGGTGATAGCATTCAGCTTATGATATGCGAGTGCTCAGTAAAATACATGTTGGACTGGACTACTGAGAGACAACATGCAAACCCAACATCATTGCACCTCAGCCCTACCTAATGCCTAATTCAAATCCTGCTGTCAAATGTTGTTAAACACCTAAATAAACAGTCGGTAGGTATTACAATGGCAAAACTAATACTTAGCTTGGGGCTGGATGATTGTGACAGAAAACCATTGGGTGCTCCTCAGTAGTGCCTCAGCTTTGTCAATAAAGGTCCGTGCTCATGTCAAAAGTGTAGATGAGTGAAACCTCAACTCTATTTTCAATTAGATCTTTATTGGTCCACCTTCTTTCTTCTCTTACGTTCTCATGTTCTCTCAGGTTCTCAACACATCATGTGTTTCGCTCTTATCAGGAGAACTTAAGGGATAAAGACCTGTATCTCTGCTATACTCCTATTGATAGTAGAAATATATACTCTGTATCGATTGCATTGACCTCCTCGGTTATCAAATTTCTATTAAATTTTACCCATCTTATTATAACATTAAGCTTACCTAATAAGTGTGCCGCCCTGCTCTCCTGCGGCTGACCATTGAAAAAATGCTAGCCCCTGCGCACTGTTTAAATATGATGTATTAGGTGACATATGCTGCCCATCAAACCGTGCAGCCATTCTATTTCCCGGTTCAGGCCGCTAGGGGCAACCGTATCCCATTGGAATATCATTCTTTGTTCTTTACGCTTCAACATCCTGGTTATATCCCCCCCCCCCCCCCCCATGCGATGTAATGATCTGCTTCAACACTAAGTACCTTAAATCAGAAATGGCATGCTGTTGGGTGGCCCAATGCTCTACGAAAGGGGCTTCTCTCTTTTGGAGTCTCAAATTACTGATATGTTCCGCTATACGCTGTTTGATCTTCCGTGTAGTATAACCAATATACCATTTATTGCAAGGGCAAGTGATGTAGTACACAACTTGTGAGGACTCACAGTCTCACAGTTTTAACCGATGCAGGATGAAAGCTACTATAATGTAATATCGTGTTGGTATCGGTGGGCTTCCTATATACTTTGGTATCAAATCCAAACCTCGGTTTTCGTTGACTTCGGTTATCGTCGTTTTCGGTTTTCATCGTTTTTTTCTTAGAAAATTTTGTCTCGGTTTTCGTTGGTTGCCTCGGATTTCGTCAGCGTGCCCAAGCTGCTAATTTTGCGTTCTCTTGTGGCGTTCTCCTATGGCGTTCTCCTGTGGCGTTGTTTCTCGTTGTGTGATCATCACCCCTAGCTCCATCATGAGGCCAAAAAAAGTTTCCACAGCCAGCAGCCCTTCGAAGAATAAGGCCAGGAACACGATCGAGTTGAAGAAGGAAATCATTGAACAATACGAGAATGGCGTTAAGATCGCCAAAATCTGCCGCATGTACGGGAAGTCACCATCCACGATAAGTTCCATTGTGGCGAAAAAGGTAGCAATAAAGGAGGCTAATGTAGCGAAAGGCGTGAATGTGCTAATGAAACAAAGATCACAAACAATTGAAGATGTGGAACAGTTATTATTAATCTGCATCAATCAAACGCAGTTAGATGGCGATTCTGTTTCTGAGGCCATCATATGTGAAAAGGCTAGAATGTTGTATGCCGATCTCATTAAGAAAATGCCTGGGACGAGTGCTAGTCTACGTGGAGGGGCATAATCGAACGCAAACGCCTATCTCCATGGGCATTTATCTCCGAGAACGGGTCCGTGAAGGGGCGGGCCGAACCATATTTTCGAAAAAATGGACGTTTTTGAGCTGGGCGTTTGTTTTTTTTAGCGATAATGGAAACTAAAAACGCCCAGCTCAAAAACGTCCTAATTCGAGCCATTTGGTTGTGGGAGGGGCCAGGATTGGTAGTACACTGGCCCCCCTGATATGCCAGGACACCAACTGGGCACCCTAGGTCAGTGCGGTGGACTTCAGAAAAAGCTCCCACATTCATAGCTCCCTTACCACGGGTGCTGAGCTCCCAACCCCCCTCCCCCAAAACCCACTACCCACAAATGTACAACACTACCATAGCTCTTAGGGGTGAAGGGGGCACCTACATGTGGGTACAGTGGGTTTTGGAGGCCTCCCATTTACCAGCACAAGTGTTACAGGTGGGGGGGGGGGGTGGGCCTGGGTCCACCTGCCTGAAGTGCACTGCGGTACCCACTAAAAGTGCTCCAGGGACCTGCACACACGCAGGCCTCTAAGACTTGTTGCTGCTGTATAACATTGGCACACCAGTTGACACCTGAAGACTAATCTCTCCGAAAACGTCCTTTATTGGAATAAGCACGTTTACTCACAGTTAACTGCAGAGGTTGTGCCCCACTGGCAACGAGTCTCCCTGGTACTGAGATTAGCAGTAGGTCAGAGCTGGCAGAATGCTGTACAATGCCCTCTTTCAGCCACATTCAAGGTAAGAACTAAGTTGTCTAACGTGGCTAACACAGGAAAGGGAACTAAAACTGGCTTACAAAAATGGCCACTACCGCATGGACTACAACAGGAAACACAATAGGGCACACTCTGACCCAGTAGGCAGGGGGAAAAGCACCATGGGAGAAGAGCCTACCAACTACCAACATCGTGAGACTGTAACACAAGCTAATGAAATCACGGAGCCCAATACCCTACACCCACCACAATGCAATACTGATGTGACCCTGTAGTGCACCCGAGAGCCACATCTGACCCAGGGAAAGGCTGTGAGAGGATCGAACACATTCTGCTGTCATGGAGGTGGGTGCGGCATTTGAGGCTGGAATACAGGCTAGGAAAAAAGTTTTTAAAGTGGGGGTTTTTTTGGTGGGAGGGGGTTAGTGACCACTGGGGGAGTCCGGGGAGGTCATCCACGATTCCCGCCAGTGGTCATCTGGGCAGTTGGGGCACTTTTTTGGGACTTGTTCGTGAAAAAAAAGGGTCCAAAAAAAGTGACCCAAAATCACGGTAAAAACGCCTTTTTTTTCGGTTATCAGCTAGACGCCCATCTCTCCTTGGCTGATAACCACACCCCAGTCCCGCCCCCATCAACTTTATTCGTTTCCACGACAGAGTGCAGTTGGAAACGCCCAAAATCGGCTTTCGATTATACCGATTTGGGCGCCTTTGCGAGAAAAACGCCCATCTCCCCATTTGGGTCGAAATATAGGCGTTTTTCTCTTTCGATTGTAAGCTGGTTAGTGATTTTAAGGCCAGCAGAGGCTGGTTCGAAAAATTCAAAAGGCGCACTGGCATACACAGTGTCACTAGGCACGGCGAAGGTGCAAGTTCAGACAAGTCTGGGGCCGAAAAATTTGTGTCCGAATTCAAAGATTACGTAGAGGCTGAAGGATTCATCCCCCAACAAGTCTTCAACTGTGATGAAACTGGCCTGTTTTGGAAGAAAATGCCAAAGAGGACGTTCATTACATAGGAGTAAAAGACACTGCCAGGACATAAGCCTATGTTGTGTGGTAATGCTAGTGGTGATTGTAAAGTGAAGCCCTTACCATTCAGAAACTCCTAGAGGTTTTAGCAGAAACAACGTGATCAAAAGTAAATTGTGTGTGATGTGGAGGGCAAACAAGAAAGCATGAGTCACGAGGCCAATTTTCATTGAGTGGATGAATGAAGTGTTTGGCCCGAGTGTGAAAAAATACCTCCAGGATAATCAGTTGCCCCTTAAGTGCCTCCTGTGAATGGACAATGCTCCTGCACATCCTCCAGGTTTGGAAGACGCATTGTTGGAGGAGTTAAATTTTATCACAGTGAAGTTCCGGCCCCCTAGTACCGCACCACTCATCCAGCCTATGGACCAGAATGTCATTTCCAATTTCAAGAAACTGTAACCAAAAGCAATGTTTCAAAGGTGCTTTGAAGTGACATCAGATACAGAATTGTCCTTAAGAGAGTTCTGGAAAAACCATTTCAACATTCTCAACTGCATTAGCCTCATAGATAAGGCTTGGCAGGGAGTGACATCCAGGACATTGAACTCTGGCTGGAAGAAATGTGCAGGGGTATTTAATGTGTATTAGATCTTTTTGTATTTGATGTTTGTATACTTTTTGTATTTGATATTCAGGCACAGGTAGTGAACGGTGAATGGATGGGATGAACGTGTGTTTTAGTTAAGTAGAAGTGTCAGATGTTTTATAGTGACACGATAGTGCAATAAAAAGCTTTTTGATATTAATAGCATACTGGAGTCTTTTTGTAATAGGTTGGAAGAAATTATGGCCAGGATGTGTGCATGAGAGAGATTTAGAAGGGTTTGAGCCTTCACCTGATGACCCTACACATGTGGTGCAGTCAATTGTTTATTTGGGGAATTCCATGGGTTTGGAGGTGAGTGATGAGGATGAGGAAGAGTTGGTGGATGACCACAGTGAAGAACTCACCACTGAAGAGCTGCAAGACCTTCACCTAAAAGTGCAACAGAAGTTGCTTCAGATGAGGAGAAAGAGACAGGGGAGAATGTGCCTTCCTCAGAGATTAAGGACATCTTCTCCATGTGGAGTAAAGTACAGGGGTTTGTGGAGAAAAATCACCCAGACAAAGCTGTGGCAGGCCGTGTCTGCAACTTGTTTAATGATAATGTCTTGCTCTATTTTAGGCAAATCTTTAAGAGGCGGCAGAAACAGACCTCTTTGGACAGCTTTCTTGTGCGACATGGGTCCACTAACTCTGAAGCTGGCCCTAGTGCCAAAAGACCAAGAAGACAAGTGACCCCAGATAGTGCCTTGATACCTAAGGTCCTTCAACTGTGATGAAACTGCCATGTTAAATAAATGTTCCTTTATTCTTTTGTATTCATTTTATATAAATTTCTTATTGCCTCGTTTTTCGTTGGTTTCGGATTTCACCGATTGTTTTCGGACGGATTATCAATGCAAACCGAGGTATCACTGTATATAGGGTAGTTCTTAAGCATAAGGAAATTGTGTGGCACAAAAGACAATTTTAATATGGAGGCCAAGCATATGTATGATAGGTTTAGGGCGCGAGGCTACCCTCCCAAAATGTTAAAAACTTTTTGGAAGCGAGCATCTAATACACATCCACAATGACTGTTAACCCCGCAGAAAGGACATTCTGGGACCAAACAAGAAAGGTTCACATGCATTTTGCCATACTCCAATAGAACTGCATCAGTACATGGAATTATAAGGAAACATTGGCACATGCTGTCACTACTACAATTTACTGATTATCCACTGTTTGCTAATACAAGGGCAAGGAACATGGGGGAGATATTTAGATCGCGGTCCCATTTGAGTAATAGAGCGAGTGGTGAATCCAGAGGGAGCCATAAACCATGTTCCCGTTGTGTCTACTGCAAATAAGTGTGGCAAACTGATCAGGTGATTCACCCTAAGACAGGAAACCATTCTATTTTACATCAGTCACAGACTGTGAGTCCGCACAAGTCGTGTACGGCATCACTTGCCCTTGCAATAAATGGTATATTGGTTATACTACACGGAAGATCAAACAGCGTATAGCGGAACATATCAGTAATTTGAGACTCCAAAAGAGAGAAGCCCCTTTCGTAGAGCATTGGGCCACCCAACAGCATGCCATTTCTGATTTAAGGTACTTAGTGTTGAAGCAGATCATTACATCGCATGGGGGGGATATAGCCAGGATGTTGAAGCGTAAAGAGCAAAGAATGATATTCCAATGGGATACGGTTACCCCTAGCGACCTGAACCGGGAAATAGAATGTGATGTATTAGGCCTGAACCTAATAGATCATATTTAAACAGTGCGCAGGCGCTAGCATTTTTTCAATGGTCAGCCGCGGGAGAGCAGGGCGGCACACTTAATAGGTAAGCCTTAATTTTATAATAAGATGGGCAAAATTTAACAGAAATTTGATAACCGAGGAGGTCAATGCATCGATGCAGAGTATATATTTCTACTATCAATAGGAGTATAGCATGCATATGATATAATACATTGTTTTACATATTGTTCATATTATACAGTGGTGACAACCAACGAGAGCAGGGATACAGGTCTTTATCCCTTAAGTTCTCCTGATGACACGATAAGAGCGAGAACTTGAGAGAGCATGAGAACATAAGAGAAGAAAGAAGGTGGACCAATAAAGATCTACGAACTGAAAATAGAGTTGAGGTTTCACTCATACACTTTTGACACGAACACGGACCTTTATTGACAAAGCTGAGGCACTACTGAGGAGCACCCAATGGTTTTCTGTCACAATCATCCAGCCCCAAGCTAAGTATTAGTTTTCCCACTGTAATACCTACCGACTGTTTATTTAGGTGTTTAACAACATTTGACAGCAGGATTTGAATTAGGCAGTAGGTAGGGCTGAGGTGCAATGATGTTGGGTTTGCATGTTGCCTCTCAGTAGTCCAGCATTAGCAAAATGTATTTTACTGAGCACTCACATATCATAAGCTGAATGCTATCACCTTTATTCACATAGAAGTCACAGCATAATAAAAAGGAAAAAAAAATATAAGAACTCAATAACGGTTTCTAAATAATTTATATGAGATCATAACATTGAAACCAGGACATTTGGTTACCCCAGTGTTATATTAGTATCCATTAAATTTTAACTGCCAGACCGTCGACCATTCTTCAAAGGTTCGGAGATCCCTTTTCATCGTTTCTACTCCCTCCACTCTATTGGCTATTTTCATGTCATCCGCAAAAAGGCACACCTTTCCTGCCAACCCTTCAGCAATATCTCCCACAAATATATTAAACAGAATAGGGCCCAGCACCGACCCCTGCGGAACTCCACTGCTCACCTTCCTTTCCTTCGAGCGGATTCCATTTACCACCACCCTCTGCCACCTGTCGGTCAACCAGTTTCTTATCCAGTTCACAACTTTCGGTCCTAAGTTCAACCCTTTCAGCTTTTTCACGAGTCTTCTTTGCTGAAGTACAAGTAGATTACATTTAGCGCACGTCCTTCATCCAGTTCTTTGGTCACCCAGTCAAAGAAGTCAATAAGATTCATTTGGCAGGATTTTCCTTTGGTAAAGCCATGTTGCCTCAGGTCCTGTAACCCGTCAGCTTCTAGAAAGTTAACTATCCTTTCTTTCAGCAGCGACTCCATTATTTTTCCTACCACCAATGTGAGACTTACCGGTCTGTAGTTTCCCACTTCTTCCCTGTCTCCACTTTTGTGAAGAGGAACCACATCCGCTCGTCTCCAATCCCGCGGAACCTCTCCCGTCTCTAAAGATCTATTAAATAAATCTTTAAGAGGTCCCGCCAAGACCTCCCTGAGCTCCCTCAGTATCCTGGGATGTATCCCATCCAGCCCTATACTTTGTCCACCTTCGATTCTCAAGCTCGCAATTCCATTCCTATCTCTTCTCCTTTCTCCAATATATCTGAAAAATGTCTTGTCACCTCTCTTTACAGCTTTAGCCATTTTTTCTTCTGCTCACACTTTCACCAGCCGTATTTCCCTCTTCGCTTGAGTTTAATCCGATAATCTTTTCCATGATCCTCTCATTGCGTGCTTTTGAATTTCTTGAACAAAGCCTCTTTTGCTTTATTTTTTCAGCTACTTGTTTGGAGAACCATATAGGCTTCCTGTTTCTCTTGTTTTTGTTTACTTTCCTCACAAAAAGATCGGTTGCCATATGTAGAGCAGCCTTTAGCTTGGACCACTGTTTTTTCCACATCTTCTGCGTCTTCCCACGCCAACAGCTAGTTCTTCAGGTATTCCCCCATTTTATCAAAATCAGTAAATCTGAAATCTAGTACTTTGAGTTTTGTGCATCTGCACTCCAACTTCACTCTTATTTCAAACCCACCCAGATATTGGAAACATTACCCCCACTCATGAGCACTAGATCCAGCATCGACCCTTCCCTCGTGGGTTCCGTCACCATTTGTTTGAGCAAGGTACTTTGACAGGCATCCACAATCTCCCTACTTCTTTCCGATTCCGCAGACGGGACATTCCAATCCACGTCAGACAAATTGAAATCTCCCTACAGTAGCACCTCCCCTTTCCGACCAATCTTTTGAATATCTTCTATCAGATCCTTGTCTAACTTCTCCGTTTGCGCAGGAGGTCTGTAGATAACCCCCGTGTGGATACAGGTTCCGTCTTCTCTTTCCAGGACGATTCATAAAGCTTCTTCCTCTCCCCAGGTTCCCCGCATTTCAGCCGCTCTGATATAGTCTCTCACATACAGAGCCACTCCTCCACCTCTTCGGTCCTCTCTAGCCTTCCTAAAAAGATTATAGCCCAGTATGGTCATCCCATTCATGGGAATCGTTGAACCACGTCTCCGTAATAGCAACAATATCCAAGTTTTCTTCAAACATCAGGGCTTGCAAGTCTTGAACCTTTTTACTTAGACTACGAGCATTTGTACACATAGCTTTCCATGTGCTAAGTGAGTTTAGGTGGTTTACTATATTTACATGACCTTTCCCTCTGCCATCATGTTTATTTTGGGGGTGACTTTCTGAAATCCCTTGTTTCCTTTTGTCACCCACCACCCTCTAGTTTAAATGTCTAGAAACATATTGTCTGAATTTCTCCCCAAGGATCCTTTTTCCCATCACAGAAAGATGTAGCCCATCATTACAGTACAGCCTGTTATATTTCCACGTATTACCCCATGCTCCAATGTATCTAAAACCGTCTTCTTTACACCAAGACTCAAGCCACTTATTGAATTCCTCTGTTTTGCGTAGTCTTTCCTCTCCCCTACCTCACGTAAGAATTACTTCAGAAAAAGCCACAGTTCGAACCAAAGATTTCAGTCCCTCCCCAAACTTCTGGAATGCTCTCTGTGCTGTAAACTTGCTATTATTGGCCAGGTCATTTGTCCCCAGGTGAATTACAACATCAGCATTTGAAGCCTCGCTCTCTTCTCAGATCACTTTCAGGATTTGGTCTGTACATCTTGTAGCTGAAGATCCTGGAAGACATTTCACTAGGTTGGAACCCCTGAACTGTGTTCCTAAGTTAATGCCTCTGATAATAACATAGTACATAGTAACATAGTAGATGACGGCAGAAAAAGACCTGCACGGTCCATCCAGTCTGCCCAACAAGATAAACTCATATGTGCTACTTTTGTGTATCCCCTACCTTGATTTGTACCTGTCCTCTTTAGGGCACAGACCGTATAAGTCTGCCCAGCACTATCCCCGCCTCCCAACCACCAGTTCCGCCTCCCACCACCGGCTCTGGCACAGGCCGTATAAATCTGCCCAGCACTATCCCTGCCTCCCAACCACCAGTCCTGCCTCCCACCACCGGCTCTGGCACAGACCGTATAAGTCTGCCCACCACTAACCTTTCTGCCTCGCCTCACCCCATGCTTGGAATAAACTCCCTGAGCCCATACGCCAGGCCCCCTCCCTGCCCATCTACAAATCCTTGCTCAAAACCCACCTCTTCAATGTCGCCTTCGGCACCTAACCACTACACCTCTATTCAGGAAATCTTGACTGCCCCAACTTGACATTTCGTCCTTTAGATTGTAAGCTCCTTCAAGCAGGGACTGTCCTTCTTTGTTAAACTGTACAGCGCTGCGTAACCCTAGTAGCACTCTAGAAATGTTAAGTAGTAGTAGTAGTATCCCCACCTCCCATCCACCAGCCCTGCCTCTCACCACCGGCTCTGCCACCCAATCTCGGCTAAGCTCCTGAGGATCCCTTCCTTCCGAACAGGATTCCTTTATGTTTATCCCACGCATGTTTGAATTCCGTTACCGTTTTCTTTTCCACCACCTCCCGCGAGAGGGCATTCCAAGCATCCACCACTCTCTCCGTGAAAAAATACTTCCTGACATTTTTCTTGAGTCTGCCCCCCTTCAATCTCATTTCATGTCCTCTCGTTCTACCGCCTTCGCATCTCCGGAAAAGGTTCATTTGCTGATTAATACCTTTCAAAAATTTGAATGTCTGTATCATATCACCCCTGTTTATTTATTTATTTATTTATTTATTATTTATTGCATTTGTATCCCACATTTTCCCACCTTTTTGCGGGTTCAGTGTGGCTTACAATATGAGATGAATGATGGAAATACAGTTGTTACAAATTGGTTATGGATTACATTGTGCAGAGTTATACATTGTCCAGAGTATACATGTTTAGGTCAGCAAGTCTCTCCTCATACGTCTTGTAACGCAAATCCCATACCATTCTCGTAGCTTTTCTTTGCACCGCTTCAATTCTTTTTACTAAGGAGCAAGATACGGCCTCCAAAACTGAACACAATACTCCAGGTGGGGCCTCACCAACGACTTATACAGGGGCATCAACACCCCCTTTCTTCTGCTGGTCACACCTCTCTCTATACAGCCTAACAACCTTCTAGCTACAGCCACCGCCTTGTCACACTGTTTCGTTGCCTTCAAATCCTCAGATACTATCACCCCAATTTCCCTCTCCCCGTCCGTAGCTATCAGACTCTCACCGCCTAACACATACGTCTGCTTTTCACCATTCTGTCATTATTTGGGGGATGTTTCTTGGGTTGTGCTACTTTCATTGCCTCTGGTTCCTCCACAGTATTTCTTTTTTCACCATCGTAATGATGCAACGCTGCAAAAGAATTTGAGAGGGGCAAAACTTGGGAGGGCGAGTGTAACATAGTAACATAGTAGATGACGGCAGAAAAAGACCTGCATGGTCCATCCAGTCTGCCCAACAAGATAAACTCATATGTGCTACTTTTTGTGTATACCTTACCTTGATTTGTACCTGTCCTTTTCAGGGCACAGACCGTGTAAGTCTGCCCAGCACTATCCCCACCTCCCAACCACCAGCCCCTCCTCCCAAGACCGGCTCTGGCACAGACCGTATAAGTCTGCCCAGCACTATCCCCGCCTCCCGCCACCGGCTCTGCCACCCAATCTCGGCTAAGCTCCTTAGGATCCATTCCTAAGTGTTTCTGTCTCACAGATCTTAATCCACTTGAGCCTACTGTGACCCATCTATTCCTCTGATATTTCATTCTCTGAGGCAGTGGTGGTGGTAAATTAGCTCAAAGTGCATCAGAAATTCCACACGGGACAGAAACCATTTGCATGTATAGAGTCTGGTAAAAGCTTTGGTCAGAAGGTAAACCTCACAATGCACCAGAAAATACACACAGAAGTGAAACCCTCTACATGTCCTAAGTGTGGTAAAAGCTTCAGTTGCATTGGGACAGGTAATTAGGGAATGTACACTCTTGGAAAGAAAGACTCGCATGGCATCAGAGAATCCACACAGGGATGAAACCAATTACATGCACTGAGGAGGTAAAAGCTTCAGTTGCATTGGGACAGGTAATTAGGGAATGTGCTCTTGCTATTAAGTATGGAAAAATAGCACTCTGGTATTTAGATATATGCAATGAGACCTCCTTTTCATGTATAGATCTGAATTCAAAGCCCAAATCTACTGATAAACAATAGACACAAGGCTCAGATGTTATAAAAAAAAGCCCAAATCTACTGATAAACACAAGGCTCAGATGTTATAAAAAAAATAGAAAGCTTGGTATCGGGTAG